>NC_059426.1:183120368-183138105 GCF_021028975.2 Sphaerodactylus townsendi
GATAGAATCACAATAAAAGGTGCCAGGAACCAGCACGCGGGAGACTCGCTAGGAACACGGACCTCCGCGCTCCCGCTGCTGGCGATCTCCACCAGATGTTATCTCCGCGTCTCGTCTCGTTCTTGCGCTGACCACGTGGGTCGACTTCAAGCTGGTGCCGAAACCCGGGAATCCTCGAACCTCCACCCTGCTCACCGTCGCCTGGGAAAGGGCCGCGGTACCAAAGTCCGCTGGATCGGCGCATCCAGGGACCACCGTTTCGGTATCGCCTGTCCTCTGGATCGGCGCATCCAGAGACTCGCGTCCTAGGACACTCTCTCGTCCGACGGAACACCGGTGAGTATGGGAGCTTGCAAAAGCAGGGCTTATGACAAGCACGTTAACGAACTGAAAGCGTTAGCGAAATGCGGCAGGGTCTCCGTAAAGAGAGGGGAGCTGCGCAAATTGGTTGAGGAGATTGAAGCTCAATGTCCATGGTACCCAGAAGGGGGGACATTGAATCTTAAGGACTGGGAAAACATCGGGCGCACTCTTCGCACAGAGCCTCGCGCGCCGATGTCACTGCTACTGACGTGGAGACAATGTTATGTCACCATCAGCCTGCAGACCTATGGCTCCCTTGCTGTAGGCCGCCCTCCTTTCGATCTTTCACCTTCAATTTCAACCCCGGAATTTTCTCTATCCGCTAAATTGGACGCCTGTCCTCCTTCTGCCCCCCTTGCTTCTCCGCCCATTTCAAATTCTCCCGCGGCTCAGCCGCCCCCTCCCCTTGCTCCGCCTTCATTTTCCGAAGCCACCGCACCTCCGTCAACGCCACGTAATGGCGCGGGTTTCAAAACTCTCGCAGAGCGTATTAGACACGATCTGCAAAAGAAAGAAACCCTGACGGAAGACGATGCCGATATTCTCGCATTGTGCCCCGTCCATTTCACAGATACCGAGGGGGAGGATGGCATTGTTCGGCGGGTTGTCGAGTACCGCCCCTTAAGCTATAACATCCTCACTGAGCTCCGCAAAGCGATGCGGGACGTAGGAATCACTAGCCCCTACGTGAGAGGCATGCTAGAGGCAATCGCGAGGAATCACTTAATGGTTCCGGACGACTGGAAGACCACCTTCCGCATGCTCCTGAGCCCTGCACAGTTTGTGATCTGGGAGAGCGAGTTCCGCCAGCAATGCTTTAGCAGGGCAGCCGCCTCCGGCGGCGCCTACACCGCCGCACAGCTTTACGGCTTCGATGCCTTCAGTAACCCCAACAATCAGATTGTCCTGCCTGAGGCCACCCTTACGGTCGCCTCTGAGTGCGCTTACAAAGCGTTTGTCAAGGTCCCCAATTCTGGCCAGCCCACACAGAGCTTCTCCGCCATACGGCAAAAGCCCCAAGAGCCCTATGCCGAGTTTGTGAACAGGCTCCAGGAAGCGCTCAAGAGGCAGGTAGATAGCGAAGAGGCCCAAAACGAGCTCCTCATGCGCCTCGCTAAGGAGAACGCCTCCACGGAGTGCCGCAGAGCAATCACGGGCCTGGGCAAAGACCCTGAACTGGCCGACATGCTTAAAGCTTGCCAGGACATCGGATCTTCCGCCCACCAAGCTAGCCTCCTCGCCGCAGCACTCTCCACCGCCAGGGGACAGCCTCAGGATGATTGCTTTAACTGCGGCAGACCCGGACACTTCCGAAGGGAATGTAGGCAGCCCGGTGGGGGGGCCTATAACCCCGATGGAGGAGGGTCCTCCCCCAAGAGGAGAAGGCCGCCCAAGACCCGGTGCCCACGATGCCAGAGAGGCTTCCATTGGAGAAGCGACTGCCCGTCGGGAAACTCGCGCCCGGGCGTCTCCCCAGCCCAGGACCAAGGAGGAGAATATTAGAGCAGACCCAGACACCAAGGCCCACGCCCAAACCGCCCCCCACTCGTGGCATCTCACTCACGTGCACCCAGCCCATCTCCTTCAAGTTCCCCCACGAGGTCCTTGTCGCCCCAACCCAGTACGGCGACCCCATCCCTACCGGGACTATTGGGCTGGTGCTGCCTAAGGCCTCCGCCGCTGAGCAGGGAGTGTTCATCATTCCCGGAGTGATCGACTCCACGCACCAGGGACCCATCCATCTCCAGATCTGGACGAACATCCCGCAGGAGTTGCCCACCGGAACCAGCTGCGCACAGCTGATCCTCCTGCCCCATGCGCTGCCCGCTGCCGACCCAATAAAAGCGACAAACCCCGGCAGCCAACATGGCGCAGCCAGCACCACCATCGCGGCGGTGGAAACACCCATCGGAAGCTCCCGCCCGTACCTGGAGCTCGCTATAGAGGGATGCATGTTTAAGGGCCTGGTAGACACCGGCGCTGATGTGACTGTCATCAGGACAGCCGAGTGGCCTGACCAGTGGCCGACCGAGGCTTGCCCGCACATCTGGGGGGTGGGGGGGAAACAAACCGCGAGACGGAGCATCCGCCCGCTCACGGTCCACAGCCCAGGACTGGAGCGACAGCTCACGGTACGCCCCATCGTCTTGGACATCCATGTCAATCTCTGGGGAAGAGACCTCATGAGCCAGGTCAAAACGACCTTAGTCTGGGATGGATAAATCCATCACGCAGATCACTAATCCCGATTGTACCTCCGAATTGCCTTCGAACTTCCGCAGGGAAACTACCCCCTTTTCTCTCCTTTCTTTTCCCTCTATCTTTCAACCAGCAGAGGCGGGAGGGCCAATTGGCTGACTGGCCCTCCCTGGATTAAAATCTGGGCCCGTCCTGATACCGCAGCACTGCCAGGACAGGCCCCAGTTTAAAAAGGAGGCTACCGCACCAAATTCACTCGCAAACCAGTTTGGGCGCCTCCAGTGGTCATGGTATTATAGCACCATCATCACTTCTAAGACGCTTGGCCGAAACCGCCCCTTAAGGAGTGGTTTCGGCAGGCGGCATTTCCCCAAGATAATTCGATCACAAAATTTTAGCACCATCCAGCCCCCCTGCGTTGGCCACCAAGGTCACGGTAAGTACATTTCCCTTACAAGGAAAACCCCCCCTCTGCATGTGGAGTCCTCTGCCTTCAACTGCCTGAATGCCTTGTTCCCCTGAAGCACCCATCCCCCCAAAAAGAGCTCCAAAAGCCCCTTTCGTACTACTGATTAAGCATGCATACCCACAATTCCCCCAGGGTCCGCCCACCCCCTGCCCTCCCTGTCATATAATTTTAAGAAAGAGGGATAGGCGGCCCCCAGCAGAATTGCATTAAAAGCAACCTTCAACTACACGCAGTCTGCAAAATAGCCTCACACATTAAACTCTAACTCGAATAAAAAACTCGATCTTGATCTCCCGCCACCCGCTCTAGAACCGAGCCTGGCGGGACCCGGCCCCCTCCTATAACCTGGGGAAGGGGGTGTGTTCAGTCCTTATTCCTACAGGCTCCTGTGGATTCCGACTCGCCATGACGGGCCAGCCCATGGAATGGCGCCAGGAGGAAACCAACCCCATCCCAGAGATGGAACACATCTCTCTGAAGGATCCCGCCCAGCGGCCTCAACGGGAACGCCGACGCCGACGCCCAGACGGTCCAAAGACCCGGATGACCTGGGGAAACATCAAAGCAACCGCCAGCCAAGCTCAAGAGCTGCTGCGCCAGCAAGGCCACCCCGAGACACCCGAGAACCTCTGTGCCGCTCTCTTTGCAGTCATCACCGCCAACTCGGCGGCCACCATCCTTTGCCTGCTCTGCTGCCTCCTGCCGATGGCAATCGGCCACCCCCTGACGAGCTTTCACCAGACCAACATCTGGGAGCAGTTTGCTGCCGCTGCCAACGTCTCATCTTTCTGCCTGGGCCAGTACCTAGGAGTCGGGAGTTTGCTAAGCTCCTGCCTGCTCCCCGTTTGCAAAGCCCCTGGAGACTTCCTTACGGAGTCTGGCTTAAGTCCCTTCATGAATGCCTCATCCATCAGGTATTCCATGAGCGCTGACTGGGGACCCGTCGTCCAATCCCTCCCGGCCGGCGCTCTCTCCCTTATCACCAAGACTGTCGCTAATCACGAGTCCAACACCTGCGCTCGCATCGTCGGCGTGGCCAGCCAAGGAGCCGACCCAGGCCCATTCGTCGGCTCGGCCAACTGGAACTGTACGCACATGGAGGACATTCCCCCCGTACTTGGGAACATCCTGCTCCCTAAGGGCTGGTTCTGGACCTGCGGGGAAAGAACTTTCAACTACATCCCCGCCCGGCTCTCTACCGGGACCCTCTGCTGCCTCAGCCGCCTCACCATTGTTCTACCTCAGGCTCCGCCCCAGGAGCCCGGGCACCGCCGCCGCCGCCGCTCCGCTCTGCCTTTCGATCCCTCCTGCCGGAGCGACGCGGTTGCCCTCTCCACAGCCGAAATCGCCTCCCTCGCGGTTTCCCTAGTGGGAGTCCCTGGACTCGCCTCTTACAATGCTAAGACTATTGGCCGGCTGGCCTGTGCCCTTGCGAAGTCCATCAATTCTACCTCCACCGCTCTGGATGCCCTAGCCTCCGAGCAACAGGAACTTCGTCAAGCGACCCTAGATAATCGTGCCGCTATTGATTACTTGTTGTTATTACATCACCAAGGTTGTGAGAATGTACATAATATGTGTTGTTTTAATCTCTCTGATAACTCCCAATTGATTCATATGAAAGTGCGTGAATTGCAAAAGGTTGTATCCAGTCTAAAGTATGATGTATTGCCCCATTGGTGGTCAGCCCTCTGGAGCTGGCTGCCGGGAGGATGGTTAAGTGCTATCGTACAGCTCTGCATTGGTTTGATTGTATGCCTCATCGTCGGGTCTTGTTTCGTTCAATGTGTATCTAATATTGCCTGTAACGTGTGTAAGAAGCCCCTCGACTTTCCCCTGCCCCGCAACCAAGTTCTAATGTTGCACAAGCAGCTCGGTCAACTCGACCAAACAGCGGAGGAGACAAGCGTCCCCCTAAATCGCCCCTCAGCATTTCGGCCTCCCTTCTAAAATGTAAAAAAGGAGGAGATGTAGTAATGCACCGCTGACCCAGCAGCACCGTGGTCGAGCGCTGGAACACCTACGCTCCTACGGCCTTCTGGTCGCACCGCACCCCCACTCCTCATCCCCCTATGAGTCACAATGTCAGTGAACTGTCTGGCTCAGTCACTGACAAGGGACAATGGCCTGCCTCCTCGGTGTGAGGATAGGCCCAGACGCTTACGCCCTCTCTGCACGTAGGCAGCCAGGCATCTATGCATCACATGATGATCTCCCAGGTCTCCCCGGCTCCCCGCCATCTCCCTACCCCACCTCCTTTACACGCCTGCCACACAATGAAACCTCCTAATAAAAGGCGCCAGAGACCAGCACATGGCGGAGTAGTCAGGATCACAAATCCTGCTGGGCTCTGGTGCCAAGTTGACGTTTTCCACCAGATGAAACCTCCTCCCGCTGCCTCGCTTATTCTTAGCAAGGGACGACTCCTGTGGGATGACTACAGTAAGCCCCTTTGAGTCTCCTGCAGGAGAGAAAGGGGGGATATAAATCCAAACTCAAACTCAAACTCATAGTCATGACAATGACAACCATCTTAGGAAAAGTGTTTTAGTCACAGTTCTTCCAAACTTTCTTAGTCCCACTGACCTCACAAGGTGCCTATTGTGAGGAGAGAAAGCAGTTTGTAAGCTGCCTTGAGTCTCCTTGCAAAGTAGGAAGTCCAAACTCCTCCTCCTCCTCCTCCTCCTCCTCCTCCTCTTCTTCTTCTTCTTCTTCTTCTTCTTCTTCTTCTTCTTCTTCTTCTTCTTCTTCTTCTTCTTCTTCTTCTTCTTCTTCTTCTAAACCATGTTGGTTCTCAAATCAAATGAGAGGTTACAGAATAGGTGTGTCAATCTCCAAGTAGGACCTGGAAAAGTCCTGACATTACAACTCCAGATAGCGGGGGCCATTGGTGAAAATGGCTGCTTTGGAAGGTGGGCTCTATGACATTATACCTTACTGAGGTCCCTCCCTCTACCCTCCCCAGGCTCCACCCTCAATTCTCCACATGTTTCCACCTCCAAATCTTCAAGAATTTGCCAACCCAAAGTTGCCCCCCCCCCCATTACAAACACTTAGCAGCTGCCTTTTTGTAGTGACTACACTGAGTTGGACTCAGAATCGAGCTCTCAGCTGCCGCTGCTATGGCTGCGCCTGAAATGATGCAAACCATGTCACTTTGCAATTATTAAATGTCTCTTCATTTCTGAAAAAATAATCCACTTGGTCTTAATGAAAACAAACAAAGGGCCTTGCTACACCGGAGAGTCTTGGCGCTGTTTTCCAAATGCCTTCCATCTTCTAATGAGTTTTCCCCCCTAGCATCAACTCGTGATTGCATCTTTTTAGCCCCAAGGACAAATCAAAGTCTACTGTCGTTTCCTCCTCAGGGGAGTTACAGACAAAACTATCTGATCTAATCAAGAATGAATTTACCGTCAGCATGTGGACCATGTGCATTTCTGACCCTTTTCAAAAGTTACTGAGTTTTACAGGTGTTTTTTATTTTTGCCAATTCACACATTATTGTGATGTCAAAAAATCATTTTCATGAAAAATCTGAAACCTCTATTAGAAACACACAACCTTTGCCTTCACAAGCTGAAATTAAAATGATTTAAAGTGGATATAATGGAGCCGGAGACTTTGCAAGTAATTAGGAACTAGTAGGCACTGCAAATTAAAATCATTATGACACAGATTAGTGTAAATGTTTAAAGTAACAAATTGTTAACAAAGAGAATACTATCTTTTTCTCCCCTCTGAATTTCTGCCAAATAACAAAAAACTTCCTTTGAAGAATTAATCTTTCTGCAGATACTTGGAGGGGCTTAGTACATTGCACAGAAACAAAATTGTATTTGCCACTGGACAGGCACTTAAGAGAGATCTGGATCACGGATCATTGTCAAATATATTTGTCTGATACATGCAAAGAAGAGGAGGTGGAGGAGGAGTTTGATTTATTCCCAGGTTTTCTCAGCCAAAAAAACATGAATCCAATCCTTTGGCCAATACCCCAATGTAGAAACCTGGAAGTCAGAGATCCTCATGAATTCATACAATTTTTACACTAAAATAAAAGAAAATCATTATTATATGAAGGAAAGTTGATTTTGGTACCCTGCTTTTTCTTCATCTTTCAGGAGTCTCAAAGGGGCCTATAAACTCCTCCTCTTTCTCTTCCCCCAACAAGCACTCTTGTGAAGTAGGTTCAACTGAGGCTCATTCCGCACATGCAAAATAATGCACTTTCAAACTGCTTTCAGTGCTCTTTGAAGCTGTGCAGAATAGCAAAATCCACTTGCAAACAGTTGTGAAAGTGGTTTGAAAACGCATTATTTTGCATGTGCGGAAGGGGCCTGTGAGAGTTCAGAGGGAACTGACTGGTCCAAGGTAATTTAGTAGGCTTCATGTGGAGGAACAGGGAAACAAACTCGGGTCTTCAGCAGGAAATTTTGGGATGTTACAGAGGCATGGAAAACATAGTAAATAGACCACACAGCAAGTGAAGACATTTTGAACACATTTCAAACCAAAGAATCGTTTCAAAAGGGGATTCATTTAAAACATTTTGAAAAATAATGCAGAGCTCCACGGAGGAAACATTTTATTTCCGGCCTCAAAGCATTTTGAAAGGTTTGTATGGAAAAGGTTACTGTTCACTGCTTCTGGGGCTTCTGCATGTTTTCCTGAATTTGGAGATCTTTTTTGCAATAGACAATCTGACAGAATGAAGTTTATACAATATCCCCTCCATCCAGAGGTGGATCCAGCAGGTTCTCACAGGTTCCCAGAGTAGGTGACTAATTATTTTGAAACAGAGGGGTTACTAATTGCGATTTTGCTATGTGATTTTTTGCCTTTAGTTACCCTCCCTCTCAGCAGAACTTGAAGCAGTCTAGCAGGTGCACTGGTGTGGCAGCCTCATGCCTTCAAGTGCATCTGCTTCCGCCTATGACTCCGCATACAGTGGCTAAGGCCCCTGCTACAGCCCCCCCAGCAGGAATGCCCTCATTCCTTGAATGCCTTGGCTGCCTCTGCTGCCTCCCAGCCCCATTGGCGCTTATGGCACAGTTTGAATCCTCATTGTAAGGCAGGGCTTATAAGTTGCCCTCATTCAAATGAAAATGGAGGATCAGGGATTGGTAAGCCTGTGGGCCTCTTCCTTAGTGTGAGATTTCATTCAGGCTCCTTCTTCTCAAGAGGTGTGAGGAGAGAGGTATTCCATTCCAATTATTCCTGTGGCTGCTGCTTATCACCAGCTCTCAAAATCCCAAATGTTCCTGCAAGGTCAAAAAGTGTGGAGCAGCAGTGGCATAGGAGGTTAAGAGCCTCGTATCTAATCTGAGGAACCGGGTTTGATTCCTGTGCTCTACTGAGCTGTGGAGGCTTATCTTAAAGGAATTCAGATTAGCCTGTACACTCCCACACACGCCAGCTGGGTGACCTTGGGCCACTTATTTCTCAGAGTCTCCCACCCACCTCACAGGGTGTTTTGCCGAGGGGGGGAAGGGTAATGAGGATTGTAAGCCCCATTTGAGTCTCTCACATGAGAGAAAGGGGGATATAAATCCAACTCCTCCTCCTCCTCCTCCTCCTCCTCCTCCTCCTCCTCCTCCCTCCCTCCTCCCTCCTCTCTCTTCTTCTTCTTCTTCTTCTTCTTCTTCTTCTTCTTCTTCTTCTTCTTCTTCTTCTTCTTCTTCTTCTTCTTCTTCTTCTTCTTCTTCTTCCTTCTAGAGTTTTGCATTACAGAGGCAGAACCCCATCATGCTCAGAAAAAAACCCATCCCACCCACTCAAGGTTATTTTGTTAGGCTTCATCAAGCAATTTGATAAAAAATTGCTGGAGGACTTAAATTCCAGCTTGCTTGTTTGTGATACTTATTTTTATCCTAACAAAGACACTGCTCTATTAACTTTGTACAGAATTCTTCTAATGGACTGACAGAGTTACTTGTATTTTTTATCTATTTTGTGAGAGGTTTGCTGTTATTTATATCTACCTGACTTTGGTGTATTGGCTCTATCGAGCTTGTTATATTGTTTCTGAAGGCAATATTGTATTTTTTATTGCAATCGGTTATTACACTACTGGATAGATTTAACTGAGACATTATGAAAAATGTCACCCCCACCCCTGTGCTGCTGTGGCAGTAAAGGAAAATTCAACTTCAGAAAGCAGATTTCTATCAGTCCCTTAAAACATCAGCATGGGATCAGGCAATAATAAAAAAATAGAAACGGATTCTCGATAATTTTGCTTACCCAGTCTTTGGAAGCCTGGCGCGGTTGAAAGAATTACATTCTGTAATACAAAACTTGGAGAGGAACTTTCAGAAATTGATACAGAACTGGATTGGAGTCCCAGATGAAATGGAACTCTGACAAAGGAAACTTTGATACTTGAAAGCTAATATGCTCCAAATATTGTTGGTCCCTAAAGTGCTAGTGGATGTTGCTGTTGCATTGCAGACCAATATGGCTATCCTCTGAAACCAGCTAAAATGGTTATAGTGACAGTAGGAGCAAGGAACAAGAAGAAGAAGAAGAAGAAGAAGAAGAAGAGTTTGGATTTATATCCCCCCTTTCTCTCCTGCAGGAGACTCCTACAAAGGGCTTTCATAATCTCTTTCCTTCCCCTCACAACAACACCCCTGTGAGGTAGGTGGGCCAGAGAGAGCCCGGTGAAGCTGTGATCAGCCTGGATGGGGTCACCCAGCTGGCGGTGGGAGAGTGTACAGGCTAATCTGAATTCCCAGATAAGCCTCCACAGCTCAGGCTGCAGAGCTGGGAATCAAACCCGTTCCTCCAGATTAGATACACGAGCTCTTTTTTTTTACCTCCTAGCTACTGCCAAGGCTGCTCCCCAAGTAAATATCTCCTATGACTGAAAATACAGGAGCTGCCTTGGGGTTGTAACGTTAGCCATGACAATAGGAGTAGAAAACAATTTCTTGGGAATAGCCTCATTGAATAACATGGAGCTTATTTCCCAGTAGACCAATTAGTAATTATCAACAAGATACAGTTTCCAGACTCCAGGTGGGCCCTGGGAATCACCAAGAATTACATCTGGTCTCCAGATGACATAGATCAGTACATCTGGAGAAAATTTGGAAACAGGGTCATGCAAAGCTAGTACTAGGCCTGAGCCAAATGGGAAATGTAGGCTCCATTTCAAACTGCTCATGGGCAGCTTCATCCAATGGTTCGGGTGCCTGATCATGGCACCACAGCCACCTCAGCCTGGTGTCGGCTAGAGGGGTTTCTCTCCACTGGAGTTCCCCATGATGAGCTGCAGAAGAAAAGTTAATTTAAAAGTGCAGGTCTATCTGAAACAAAGCATTGTTTACAGTTAGAGTGAGGCATAAAGGCCTAGGAGCAGGAGAAGCCACCTGATTGGCTGTGGCATCTTGCACACTGATTGGCTTGATGGGTAGATGATGCAGAGGGGGAGGAGGTTAACTCATTGACAGAACATTTTGAGAGACTTTTGGTCTATAGAGTTCCTGGTGTTAAGAGATATTATGCCTTAACTGAGTTTTTAAAACATAACTTCTCTGGGGAGAGTAGTGGCAGTCAGTGTGTTGAAATCTGGCTTGCTCTACTAGTGATCATCCTGTGAGTTGTGTGTGTGAAAGCAATTATACACAAACTGAGAGAACTGATGGAGTGGTTTATTGAGGGCCAAGCTGAAGGTGGAAGAGTGTATTTCTATAGGGACCATATAAACCAGTGAGATATATCTTCCAGTGAGTACCAGTTAATCTGGGGTATTGGGTTTTGCTTTGTATTTGCTCAGTAGAGTATTTTATGTTTTAGGTGAAGACTGAGTGAGGGTACTGAACATATGTATCAAGTCTGTTAGATCCCTGTGTGAGTGAACAAGCCATTAGCCATAACATCTTAAGTTTAAGGAACTGTACCATCTAAGAAACAACTATATTACATCTAAGATGAACTGTAACTGATAACTGAAACTAATAAGTCTGTGATTAAAGAATCTCTGTGCAAAGTTCCAGTGTACATATATATTTCTCCTGACTTATTTGCCTCATCCATTTCATTTCTCCAAGTTAATTCATCTCCCCTTCCCACTATCGCTTTGTTAATAAACTTTTATTCTGTTTAAGTTTAAAATCTGCCTCAGTATTTATTTTGTGTGCCTTCTAAAGAGGTTTGCCTAAAAAAGGTTTAAGCCAACATCCTTGGCCTTCTGGATCAGTTATAGGACTGAGAGAAAATGCTTTTATTATACTCAAATGTGCTACTCACTTGAAGAACCTCAGTTCCTGAAGGAAAAAGGTGGGAAAAATCTGACAAGCTTGGTCAGAGAGTGACTTTCCCGCTGAAAAGCAGAGAGAGGAAAAGAGCAGGAAAGAGCACAGCAAGAAGGAGAACATGTGGCCAGAAAGGAACATGAGAAAGAGATTACTGTGTTTCCCCGAATATAAGACAGTGTCTTATATTAATTTTTGCTCCCAAAGATGCGCTATGTCTTATTTTCAGGGGATGTCTTATATTTCAGAGCTCCTGTTCAACAGGCATGCCTTCCAAACAAACTTTGCTATACGGCCTTTACTTTTTGGGGATGCCTTTATATTTCGCACTTCAGCAAAACCTCTACTATGTCTTATTTTCCGGGGATGTCTTGTATTCGGGGAAACAGGGTATTAGTTTGAAGATGCAGGAACTTCAATTACGGGCAGAGTTACCACAGAGAGGTGGAGAATTTACTTCACTGGAACAACAAACCAGTTCCCTCATAGTTTTGGTGGTTCCTGAGAGATAAAAAGTTAAAAACAGTGGAAGGAGCATCCAACTTACTTGATAAGATAGAAAAGAACATAGGAGGGTTTATATTTCCTTCCCTCCATGTCTGCAAGACCTGAGCAAGATTGTCAGGAAACACACATTTTGGAGGATACTGATTCATAGCAATGCCACGAGTTGAAAGTGACCTGAATGCACCTAACACATGCATTTGCTAAATTAAAAAAGAAACATGATTTACATTGCAATCAAATTTCAATCCAGTGATTATTTATAATAATTTTAAGAAGCTTCTTTACCCTCAGATTTTAGCCAGCCCGAACGGAAGCAACTTTTCAGCATGACACCATGCTAAATGACTTCATTTTTTAAATGTTTTCATGTGTCAGTGTAACCCCCATGCTCAGAATGGGTTGACCCAGAAAGGGTGGAGACTCCAAAGCAGCAGAAGGTCAGCAGAGCTCATGTAGTTTGGAGGGAGACATACCAGACTCAGACCTTTGGTTTGTATAAGCCCTTAACACCTTGTTAAGGTAACTGCAAATGTTGTTGGGAACCAGTGGGAAGGTAGTTGTTGAATTTTGCTATGTTGTAAATGCTGGAATCTCTATTGTTTCAGGGTCTTTTATGTTTGTACGGGTGAGAGTTCTCCTGAAACCTTCATCATGGTGAATCCTGTTCATCAAGCCCTTGAGTCTCTTGCGGTTTCAACCCACTTGCAGCTAGAAGAACTGACTGGCAGTATCAGTAGACTGTAAATATATAAGGACTTAAAAATGCAACCTGAACAGGACCTTGAAGGTGATGTTAAATGTTGATGTTATATGTTATATGTTAAGAAGATAGAATCACAATAAAAGGTGCCAGGAACCAGCACGCGGGAGACTCGCTAGGAACACGGACCTCCGCGCTCCCGCTGCTGGCGATCTCCACCAGATGTTATCTCCGCGTCTCGTCTCGTTCTTGCGCTGACCACGTGGGTCGACTTCAAGCTGGTGCCGAAACCCGGGAATCCTCGAACCTCCACCCTGCTCACCGTCGCCTGGGAAAGGGCCGCGGTACCAAAGTCCGCTGGATCGGCGCATCCAGGGACCACCGTTTCGGTATCGCCTGTCCTCTGGATCGGCGCATCCAGAGACTCGCGTCCTAGGACACTCTCTCGTCCGACGGAACACCGGTGAGTATGGGAGCTTGCAAAAGCAGGGCTTATGACAAGCACGTTAACGAACTGAAAGCGTTAGCGAAATGCGGCAGGGTCTCCGTAAAGAGAGGGGAGCTGCGCAAATTGGTTGAGGAGATTGAAGCTCAATGTCCATGGTACCCAGAAGGGGGGACATTGAATCTTAAGGACTGGGAAAACATCGGGCGCACTCTTCGCACAGAGCCTCGCGCGCCGATGTCACTGCTACTGACGTGGAGACAATGTTATGTCGCCATCAGCCTGCAGACCTATGGCTCCCTTGCTGTAGGCCGCCCTCCTTTCGATCTTTCACCTTCAATTTCAACCCCGGAATTTTCTCTATCCGCTAAATTGGACGCCTGTCCTCCTTCTGCCCCCCTTGCTTCTCCGCCCATTTCAAATTCTCCCGCGGCTCAGCCGCCCCCTCCCCTTGCTCCGCCTTCATTTTCCGAAGCCACCGCACCTCCGTCAACGCCACGTAATGGCGCGGGTTTCAAAACTCTCGCAGAGCGTATTAGACACGATCTGCAAAAGAAAGAAACCCTGACGGAAGACGATGCCGATATTCTCGCATTGTGCCCCGTCCATTTCACAGATACCGAGGGGGAGGATGGCATTGTTCGGCGGGTTGTCGAGTACCGCCCCTTAAGCTATAACATCCTCACTGAGCTCCGCAAAGCGATGCGGGACGTAGGAATCACTAGCCCCTACGTGAGAGGCATGCTAGAGGCAATCGCGAGGAATCACTTAATGGTTCCGGACGACTGGAAGACCACCTTCCGCATGCTCCTGAGCCCTGCACAGTTTGTGATCTGGGAGAGCGAGTTCCGCCAGCAATGCTTTAGCAGGGCAGCCGCCTCCGGCGGCGCCTACACCGCCGCACAGCTTTACGGCTTCGATGCCTTCAGTAACCCCAACAATCAGATTGTCCTGCCTGAGGCCACCCTTACGGTCGCCTCTGAGTGCGCTTACAAAGCGTTTGTCAAGGTCCCCAATTCTGGCCAGCCCACACAGAGCTTCTCCGCCATACGGCAAAAGCCCCAAGAGCCCTATGCCGAGTTTGTGAACAGGCTCCAGGAAGCGCTCAAGAGGCAGGTAGATAGCGAAGAGGCCCAAAACGAGCTCCTCATGCGCCTCGCTAAGGAGAACGCCTCCACGGAGTGCCGCAGAGCAATCACGGGCCTGGGCAAAGACCCTGAACTGGCCGACATGCTTAAAGCTTGCCAGGACATCGGATCTTCCGCCCACCAAGCTAGCCTCCTCGCCGCAGCCCTCTCCACCGCCAGGGGACAGCCTCAGGATGATTGCTTTAACTGCGGCAGACCCGGACACTTCCGAAGGGAATGTAGGCAGCCCGGTGGGGGGGCCTATAACCCCGATGGAGGAGGGTCCTCCCCCAAGAGGAGAAGGCCGCCCAAGACCCGGTGCCCACGATGCCAGAGAGGCTTCCATTGGAGAAGCGACTGCCCGTCGGGAAACTCGCGCCCGGGCGTCTCCCCAGCCCAGGACCAAGGAGGAGAATATTAGAGCAGACCCAGACACCAAGGCCCACGCCCAAACCGCCCCCCACTCGTGGCATCTCGCTCACGTGCACCCAGCCCATCTCCTTCAAGTTCCCCCACGAGGTCCTTGTCGCCCCAACCCAGTACGGCGACCCCATCCCTACCGGGACTATTGGGCTGGTGCTGCCTAAGGCCTCCGCCGCTGAGCAGGGAGTGTTCATCATTCCCGGAGTGATCGACTCCACGCACCAGGGACCCATCCATCTCCAGATCTGGACGAACATCCCGCAGGAGTTGCCCACCGGAACCAGCTGCGCACAGCTGATCCTCCTGCCCCATGCGCTGCCCGCTGCCGACCCAATAAAGGCGACAAACCCCGGCAGCCAACATGGCGCAGCCAGCACCACCATCGCGGCGGTGGAAACACCCATCGGAAGCTCCCGCCCGTACCTGGAGCTCGCTATAGAGGGATGCATGTTTAAGGGCCTGGTAGACACCGGCGCTGATGTGACTGTCATCAGGACAGCCGAGTGGCCTGACCAGTGGCCGACCGAGGCTTGCCCGCACATCTGGGGGGTGGGGGGGAAACAAACCGCGAGACGGAGCATCCGCCCGCTCACGGTCCACAGCCCAGGACTGGAGCGACAGCTCACGGTACGCCCCATCGTCTTGGACATCCATGTCAATCTCTGGGGAAGAGACCTCATGAGCCAGGTCAAAACGACCTTAGTCTGGGATGGATAAATCCATCACGCAGATCACTAATCCCGATTGTACCTCCGAATTGCCTTCGAACTTCCGCAAGGAAACTACCCCCTTTTCTCTCCTTTCTTTTCCCTCTATCTTTCAACCAGCAGAGGCGGGAGGGCCAATTGGCTGACTGGCCCTCCCTGGATTAAAATCTGGGCCCGTCCTGATACCGCAGCACTGCCAGGACAGGCCCCAGTTTAAAAAGGAGGCTGCCGCACCAAATTCACTCGCAAACCAGTTTGGGCGCCTCCAGTGGTCATGGTATTATAGCACCATCATCACTTCTAAGACGCTTGGCCGAAACCGCCCCTTAAGGAGTGGTTTCAGCGGGCGGCATTTCCCCAAGATTATTCGATCACAAAATTTTAGCACCATCCAGCCCCCCTGCGTTGGCCACCAAGGTCACGGTAAGTACAATTCCCTTACAAGGAAAACCCCCCCTCTGCATGTGGAGTCCTCTGCCTTCAACTGCCTGAATGCCTTGTTCCCCTGAAGCACCCATCCCCCCAAAAGGAGCTCCAAAAGCCCCTTTCGTACTACTGATTAAGCATGCATACCCACAATTCCCCCAGGGTCCGCCCACCCCCTGCCCTCCCTGTCATATAATTTTAAGAAAGAGGGATAGGCGGCCCCCAGCAGAATTGCATTAAAAGCAACCTTCAACTACACGCAGTCTGCAAAATAGCCTCACACATTAAACTCTAACTCGAATAAAAAACTCGATCTTGATCTCCCGCCACCCGCTCTAGAACCGAGCCTGGCGGGACCCGGCCCCCTCCTATAACCTGGGGAAGGGGGTGTTTCAGTCCTTATTCCTACAGGCTCCTGTGGATTCCGACTCGCCATGACGGGCCAGCCCATGGAATGGCGCCAGGAGGAAACCAACCCCATCCCAGAGATGGAACACATCTCTCTGAAGGATCCCGCCCAGCGGCCTCAACGGGAACGCCGACGCCGACGCCCAGACGGTCCAAAGACCCGGATGACCTGGGGAAACATCAAAGCAACCGCCAGCCAAGCTCAAGAGCTGCTGCGCCAGCAAGGCCACCCCGAGACACCCGAGAACCTCTGTGCCGCTCTCTTTGCAGTCATCACCGCCAACTCGGCGGCCACCATCCTTTGCCTGCTCTGCTGCCTCCTGCCGATGGCAATCGGCCACCCCCTGACGAGCTTTCACCAGACCAACATCTGGGAGCAGTTTGCTGCCGCTGCCAACGTCTCATCTTTCTGCCTGGGCCAGTACCTAGGAGTCGGGAGTTTGCTAAGCTCCTGCCTGCTCCCCGTTTGCAAAGCCCCTGGAGACTTCCTTACGGAGTCTGGTTTAAGTCCCTTCATGAATGCCTCATCCATCAGGTATTCCATGAGCGCTGACTGGGGACCCGTCGTCCAATCCCTCCCGGCCGGCGCTCTCTCCCTTATCACCAAGACTGTCGCTAATCACGAGTCCAACACCTGCGCTCGCATCGTCGGCGTGGCCAACCAAGGAGCCGACCCAGGCCCATTCGTCGGCTCGGCCAACTGGAACTGTACGCACATGGAGGACATTCCCCCTGTGCTTGGGAACATCCTGCTCCCTAAGGGCTGGTTCTGGACCTGCGGGGAAAGAACTTTCAACTACATCCCCGCCCGGCTCTCTACCGGGACCCTCTGCTGCCTCAGCCGCCTCACCATTGTTCTACCTCAGGCTCCGCCCCAGGAGCCCGGGCACCGCCGCCGCCGCCGCTCCGCTCTGCCTTTCGATCCCTCCTGCCGGAGCGACGCGGTTGCCCTCTCCACAGCCGAAATCGCCTCCCTAGCGGTTTCCCTAGTGGGAGTCCCTGGACTCGCCTCTTACAATGCTAAGACTATTGGCCGGCTGGCCTGTGCCCTTGCGAAGTCCATCAATTCTACCTCCACCGCTCTGGATGCCCTAGCCTCCGAGCAACAGGAACTTCGTCAAGCGACCCTAGATAATCGTGCCGCTATTGATTACTTGTTGTTATTACATCACCAAGGTTGTGAGAATGTACATAATATGTGTTGTTTTAATCTCTCTGATAACTCCCAATTGATTCATATGAAAGTGCGTGAATTGCAAAAGGTTGTATCCAGTCTAAAGTATGATGTATTGCCCCATTGGTGGTCAGCCCTCTGGAGCTGGCTGCCGGGAGGATGGTTAAGTGCTATCGTACAGCTCTGCATTGGTTTGATTGTATGCCTCATCGTCGGGTCTTGTTTCGTTCAATGTGTATCTAATATTGCCTGTAACGTGTGTAAGAAGCCCCTCGACTTTCCCCTGCCCCGCAACCAAGTTCTAATGTTGCACAAGCAGCTCGGTCAACTCGACCAAACAGCGGAGGAGACAAGCGTCCCCCTAAATCGCCCCTCAGCATTTCGGCCTCCCTTCTAAAATGTAAAAAAGGAGGAGATGTAGTAATGCACCGCTGACCCAGCAGCACCGTGGTCGAGCGCTGGAACACCTACGCTCCTACGGCCTTCTGGTCGCACCGCACCCCCACTCCTCATCCCCCTATGAGTCAC
>NC_059426.1:183138205-183193774 GCF_021028975.2 Sphaerodactylus townsendi
CTGTGAGCCTGTGTCTGCCGTCCAGTGTGCGTTTCTTGCTCCCCCCCACACCCCCGGACAGCCCGGCCATGCCCCCGTCGTGCCCCGCCTAGGCCCACTGGCGCTACGCCACAGTTTGAATCCCACCACCATGGGAACCTGTTACTAAAATTTTTGGATCCCACCACTGCCCCTGATCTAGAAGATTTAAGAGCAGGTCACCTGGGGGGTGGGGGGGGAGGGGAGAAACCTTCTTATCGCAATTTTGAGGTGCAATGCTCCAATCATGTGGGGTGCATTCAGTCATCATTGTTAACAGTCTCCTGCATGAATCTGACCAATCCCTTCCAAAATCATCACTGCGTCTTCTGGAAGCGAGGGCAGCAAATGAATTTGCATCAGGTCTGAGGAAATGTGACGCAATGGTGAAACAAGACAATTTCGGTGTATTATCACCATTTTAAGTTGGCTGTTGCCGGTAACATACCGGCATTTCTGGGGTGCTGTGTGATTTCCGGGCTGTATGGCCGTGTTCTAGCAGCATTCTCTCCTGACGTTTCGCCTGCCCCCCCCCCCCCCCCACCCCCCCCCCCACCCACCCCCACCACCCCACCCCCCCCCCCCCCCCCCCCCCCCCCCCCCCCCCCCCCCACCCCCCCCCCACCACCCACCCCCCCCCCCCCCACCAACCACCACCCCCCCCCCACCCCCCCCCCCCCCCCCCCACCCCCACCCACCCCCCCCCCCCCCCACCCCCCCCCCCCCCCCCCCCCCCCCCCCCCCCCCCCCCCCCCCCCCCCCCCCCCCCCCCCCCCACCCCCCCCCCCCCCCACCCCCCCCCCCCCCCCCCCCCCCCCCCCCCCCCCCCCCCCCCCCCCCACCCCCCCCTCCCCCCCCCCACCCCCCCCCCCACCCCCCCCCCCCCCCACCCCCCCCCCCCCCCACCCCCCCCCCCCCCCACCCCCCCCCCCCCCCACCCCCCCCCCCCCCCACCCCCCCCCCCCCCCACCCCCCCCCCCCCCCACCCCCCCCCCCCCCCACCCCCCCCCCCCCCCACCCCCCCCCCCCCCCACCCCCCCCCCCCCCCACCCCCCCCCCCCCCCACCCCCCCCCCCCCCCACCCCCCCCCCCCCCCACCCCCCCCCCCCCCCACCCCCCCCCCCCCCCACCCCCCCCCCCCCCCACCCCCCCCCCCCCCCACCCCCCCCCCCCCCCACCCCCCCCCCCCCCCACCCCCCCCCCCCCCCACCCCCCCCCCCCCCCACCCCCCCCCCCCCCCACCCCCCCCCCCCCCCACCCCCCCCCCCCCCCACCCCCCCCCCCCCCCACCCCCCCCCCCCCCCACCCCCCCCCCCCCCCACCCCCCCCCCCCCCCACCCCCCCCCCCCCCCACCCCCCCCCCCCCCCACCCCCCCCCCCCCCCACCCCCCCCCCCCCCCACCCCCCCCCCCCCCCACCCCCCCCCCCCCCCACCCCCCCCCCCCCCCACCCCCCCCCCCCCCCACCCCCCCCCCCCCCCACCCCCCCCCCCCCCCACCCCCCCCCCCCCCCACCCCCCCCCCCCCCCACCCCCCCCCCCCCCCACCCCCCCCCCCCCCCACCCCCCCCCCCCCCCACCCCCCCCCCCCCCCACCCCCCCCCCCCCCCACCCCCCCCCCCCCCCACCCCCCCCCCCCCCCACCCCCCCCCCCCCCCACCCCCCCCCCCCCCCACCCCCCCCCCCCCCCACCCCCCCCCCCCCCCACCCCCCCCCCCCCCCACCCCCCCCCCCCCCCACCCCCCCCCCCCCCCACCCCCCCCCCCCCCCACCCCCCCCCCCCCCCACCCCCCCCCCCCCCCACCCCCCCCCCCCCCCACCCCCCCCCCCCCCCACCCCCCCCCCCCCCCACCCCCCCCCCCCCCCACCCCCCCCCCCCCCCACCCCCCCCCCCCCCCACCCCCCCCCCCCCCCACCCCCCCCCCCCCCCACCCCCCCCCCCCCCCACCCCCCCCCCCCCCCACCCCCCCCCCCCCCCACCCCCCCCCCCCCCCACCCCCCCCCCCCCCCACCCCCCCCCCCCCCCACCCCCCCCCCCCCCCACCCCCCCCCCCCCCCACCCCCCCCCCCCCCCACCCCCCCCCCCCCCCACCCCCCCCCCCCCCCACCCCCCCCCCCCCCCACCCCCCCCCCCCCCCACCCCCCCCCCCCCCCACCCCCCCCCCCCCCCACCCCCCCCCCCCCCCACCCCCCCCCCCCCCCACCCCCCCCCCCCCCCACCCCCCCCCCCCCCCACCCCCCCCCCCCCCCACCCCCCCCCCCCCCCACCCCCCCCCCCCCCCACCCCCCCCCCCCCCCACCCCCCCCCCCCCCCACCCCCCCCCCCCCCCACCCCCCCCCCCCCCCACCCCCCCCCCCCCCCACCCCCCCCCCCCCCCACCCCCCCCCCCCCCCACCCCCCCCCCCCCCCACCCCCCCCCCCCCCCACCCCCCCCCCCCCCCACCCCCCCCCCCCCCCACCCCCCCCCCCCCCCACCCCCCCCCCCCCCCACCCCCCCCCCCCCCCACCCCCCCCCCCCCCCACCCCCCCCCCCCCCCACCCCCCCCCCCCCCCACCCCCCCCCCCCCCCACCCCCCCCCCCCCCCACCCCCCCCCCCCCCCACCCCCCCCCCCCCCCACCCCCCCCCCCCCCCACCCCCCCCCCCCCCCACCCCCCCCCCCCCCCACCCCCCCCCCCCCCCACCCCCCCCCCCCCCCACCCCCCCCCCCCCCCACCCCCCCCCCCCCCCACCCCCCCCCCCCCCCACCCCCCCCCCCCCCCACCCCCCCCCCCCCCCACCCCCCCCCCCCCCCACCCCCCCCCCCCCCCACCCCCCCCCCCCCCCACCCCCCCCCCCCCCCACCCCCCCCCCCCCCCACCCCCCCCCCCCCCCACCCCCCCCCCCCCCCACCCCCCCCCCCCCCCACCCCCCCCCCCCCCCACCCCCCCCCCCCCCCACCCCCCCCCCCCCCCACCCCCCCCCCCCCCCACCCCCCCCCCCCCCCACCCCCCCCCCCCCCCACCCCCCCCCCCCCCCACCCCCCCCCCCCCCCACCCCCCCCCCCCCCCACCCCCCCCCCCCCCCACCCCCCCCCCCCCCCACCCCCCCCCCCCCCCACCCCCCCCCCCCCCCACCCCCCCCCCCCCCCACCCCCCCCCCCCCCCACCCCCCCCCCCCCCCACCCCCCCCCCCCCCCACCCCCCCCCCCCCCCACCCCCCCCCCCCCCCACCCCCCCCCCCCCCCACCCCCCCCCCCCCCCACCCCCCCCCCCCCCCACCCCCCCCCCCCCCCACCCCCCCCCCCCCCCACCCCCCCCCCCCCCCACCCCCCCCCCCCCCCACCCCCCCCCCCCCCCACCCCCCCCCCCCCCCACCCCCCCCCCCCCCCACCCCCCCCCCCCCCCACCCCCCCCCCCCCCCACCCCCCCCCCCCCCCACCCCCCCCCCCCCCCACCCCCCCCCCCCCCCACCCCCCCCCCCCCCCACCCCCCCCCCCCCCCACCCCCCCCCCCCCCCACCCCCCCCCCCCCCCACCCCCCCCCCCCCCCACCCCCCCCCCCCCCCACCCCCCCCCCCCCCCACCCCCCCCCCCCCCCACCCCCCCCCCCCCCCACCCCCCCCCCCCCCCACCCCCCCCCCCCCCCACCCCCCCCCCCCCCCACCCCCCCCCCCCCCCACCCCCCCCCCCCCCCACCCCCCCCCCCCCCCACCCCCCCCCCCCCCCACCCCCCCCCCCCCCCACCCCCCCCCCCCCCCACCCCCCCCCCCCCCCACCCCCCCCCCCCCCCACCCCCCCCCCCCCCCACCCCCCCCCCCCCCCACCCCCCCCCCCCCCCACCCCCCCCCCCCCCCACCCCCCCCCCCCCCCACCCCCCCCCCCCCCCACCCCCCCCCCCCCCCACCCCCCCCCCCCCCCACCCCCCCCCCCCCCCACCCCCCCCCCCCCCCACCCCCCCCCCCCCCCACCCCCCCCCCCCCCCACCCCCCCCCCCCCCCACCCCCCCCCCCCCCCACCCCCCCCCCCCCCCACCCCCCCCCCCCCCCACCCCCCCCCCCCCCCACCCCCCCCCCCCCCCACCCCCCCCCCCCCCCACCCCCCCCCCCCCCCACCCCCCCCCCCCCCCACCCCCCCCCCCCCCCACCCCCCCCCCCCCCCACCCCCCCCCCCCCCCACCCCCCCCCCCCCCCACCCCCCCCCCCCCCCACCCCCCCCCCCCCCCACCCCCCCCCCCCCCCACCCCCCCCCCCCCCCACCCCCCCCCCCCCCCACCCCCCCCCCCCCCCACCCCCCCCCCCCCCCACCCCCCCCCCCCCCCACCCCCCCCCCCCCCCACCCCCCCCCCCCCCCACCCCCCCCCCCCCCCACCCCCCCCCCCCCCCACCCCCCCCCCCCCCCACCCCCCCCCCCCCCCACCCCCCCCCCCCCCCACCCCCCCCCCCCCCCACCCCCCCCCCCCCCCACCCCCCCCCCCCCCCACCCCCCCCCCCCCCCACCCCCCCCCCCCCCCACCCCCCCCCCCCCCCACCCCCCCCCCCCCCCACCCCCCCCCCCCCCCACCCCCCCCCCCCCCCACCCCCCCCCCCCCCCACCCCCCCCCCCCCCCACCCCCCCCCCCCCCCACCCCCCCCCCCCCCCACCCCCCCCCCCCCCCACCCCCCCCCCCCCCCACCCCCCCCCCCCCCCACCCCCCCCCCCCCCCACCCCCCCCCCCCCCCACCCCCCCCCCCCCCCACCCCCCCCCCCCCCCACCCCCCCCCCCCCCCACCCCCCCCCCCCCCCACCCCCCCCCCCCCCCACCCCCCCCCCCCCCCACCCCCCCCCCCCCCCACCCCCCCCCCCCCCCACCCCCCCCCCCCCCCACCCCCCCCCCCCCCCACCCCCCCCCCCCCCCACCCCCCCCCCCCCCCACCCCCCCCCCCCCCCACCCCCCCCCCCCCCCACCCCCCCCCCCCCCCACCCCCCCCCCCCCCCACCCCCCCCCCCCCCCACCCCCCCCCCCCCCCACCCCCCCCCCCCCCCACCCCCCCCCCCCCCCACCCCCCCCCCCCCCCACCCCCCCCCCCCCCCACCCCCCCCCCCCCCCACCCCCCCCCCCCCCCACCCCCCCCCCCCCCCACCCCCCCCCCCCCCCACCCCCCCCCCCCCCCACCCCCCCCCCCCCCCACCCCCCCCCCCCCCCACCCCCCCCCCCCCCCACCCCCCCCCCCCCCCACCCCCCCCCCCCCCCACCCCCCCCCCCCCCCACCCCCCCCCCCCCCCACCCCCCCCCCCCCCCACCCCCCCCCCCCCCCACCCCCCCCCCCCCCCACCCCCCCCCCCCCCCACCCCCCCCCCCCCCCACCCCCCCCCCCCCCCACCCCCCCCCCCCCCCACCCCCCCCCCCCCCCACCCCCCCCCCCCCCCACCCCCCCCCCCCCCCACCCCCCCCCCCCCCCACCCCCCCCCCCCCCCACCCCCCCCCCCCCCCACCCCCCCCCCCCCCCACCCCCCCCCCCCCCCACCCCCCCCCCCCCCCACCCCCCCCCCCCCCCACCCCCCCCCCCCCCCACCCCCCCCCCCCCCCACCCCCCCCCCCCCCCACCCCCCCCCCCCCCCACCCCCCCCCCCCCCCACCCCCCCCCCCCCCCACCCCCCCCCCCCCCCACCCCCCCCCCCCCCCACCCCCCCCCCCCCCCACCCCCCCCCCCCCCCACCCCCCCCCCCCCCCACCCCCCCCCCCCCCCACCCCCCCCCCCCCCCACCCCCCCCCCCCCCCACCCCCCCCCCCCCCCACCCCCCCCCCCCCCCACCCCCCCCCCCCCCCACCCCCCCCCCCCCCCACCCCCCCCCCCCCCCACCCCCCCCCCCCCCCACCCCCCCCCCCCCCCACCCCCCCCCCCCCCCACCCCCCCCCCCCCCCACCCCCCCCCCCCCCCACCCCCCCCCCCCCCCACCCCCCCCCCCCCCCACCCCCCCCCCCCCCCACCCCCCCCCCCCCCCACCCCCCCCCCCCCCCACCCCCCCCCCCCCCCACCCCCCCCCCCCCCCACCCCCCCCCCCCCCCACCCCCCCCCCCCCCCACCCCCCCCCCCCCCCACCCCCCCCCCCCCCCACCCCCCCCCCCCCCCACCCCCCCCCCCCCCCACCCCCCCCCCCCCCCACCCCCCCCCCCCCCCACCCCCCCCCCCCCCCACCCCCCCCCCCCCCCACCCCCCCCCCCCCCCACCCCCCCCCCCCCCCACCCCCCCCCCCCCCCACCCCCCCCCCCCCCCACCCCCCCCCCCCCCCACCCCCCCCCCCCCCCACCCCCCCCCCCCCCCACCCCCCCCCCCCCCCACCCCCCCCCCCCCCCACCCCCCCCCCCCCCCACCCCCCCCCCCCCCCACCCCCCCCCCCCCCCACCCCCCCCCCCCCCCACCCCCCCCCCCCCCCACCCCCCCCCCCCCCCACCCCCCCCCCCCCCCACCCCCCCCCCCCCCCACCCCCCCCCCCCCCCACCCCCCCCCCCCCCCACCCCCCCCCCCCCCCACCCCCCCCCCCCCCCACCCCCCCCCCCCCCCACCCCCCCCCCCCCCCACCCCCCCCCCCCCCCACCCCCCCCCCCCCCCACCCCCCCCCCCCCCCACCCCCCCCCCCCCCCACCCCCCCCCCCCCCCACCCCCCCCCCCCCCCACCCCCCCCCCCCCCCACCCCCCCCCCCCCCCACCCCCCCCCCCCCCCACCCCCCCCCCCCCCCACCCCCCCCCCCCCCCACCCCCCCCCCCCCCCACCCCCCCCCCCCCCCACCCCCCCCCCCCCCCACCCCCCCCCCCCCCCACCCCCCCCCCCCCCCACCCCCCCCCCCCCCCACCCCCCCCCCCCCCCACCCCCCCCCCCCCCCACCCCCCCCCCCCCCCACCCCCCCCCCCCCCCACCCCCCCCCCCCCCCACCCCCCCCCCCCCCCACCCCCCCCCCCCCCCACCCCCCCCCCCCCCCACCCCCCCCCCCCCCCACCCCCCCCCCCCCCCACCCCCCCCCCCCCCCACCCCCCCCCCCCCCCACCCCCCCCCCCCCCCACCCCCCCCCCCCCCCACCCCCCCCCCCCCCCACCCCCCCCCCCCCCCACCCCCCCCCCCCCCCACCCCCCCCCCCCCCCACCCCCCCCCCCCCCCACCCCCCCCCCCCCCCACCCCCCCCCCCCCCCACCCCCCCCCCCCCCCACCCCCCCCCCCCCCCACCCCCCCCCCCCCCCACCCCCCCCCCCCCCCACCCCCCCCCCCCCCCACCCCCCCCCCCCCCCACCCCCCCCCCCCCCCACCCCCCCCCCCCCCCACCCCCCCCCCCCCCCACCCCCCCCCCCCCCCACCCCCCCCCCCCCCCACCCCCCCCCCCCCCCACCCCCCCCCCCCCCCACCCCCCCCCCCCCCCACCCCCCCCCCCCCCCACCCCCCCCCCCCCCCACCCCCCCCCCCCCCCACCCCCCCCCCCCCCCACCCCCCCCCCCCCCCACCCCCCCCCCCCCCCACCCCCCCCCCCCCCCACCCCCCCCCCCCCCCACCCCCCCCCCCCCCCACCCCCCCCCCCCCCCACCCCCCCCCCCCCCCACCCCCCCCCCCCCCCACCCCCCCCCCCCCCCACCCCCCCCCCCCCCCACCCCCCCCCCCCCCCACCCCCCCCCCCCCCCACCCCCCCCCCCCCCCACCCCCCCCCCCCCCCACCCCCCCCCCCCCCCACCCCCCCCCCCCCCCACCCCCCCCCCCCCCCACCCCCCCCCCCCCCCACCCCCCCCCCCCCCCACCCCCCCCCCCCCCCACCCCCCCCCCCCCCCACCCCCCCCCCCCCCCACCCCCCCCCCCCCCCACCCCCCCCCCCCCCCACCCCCCCCCCCCCCCACCCCCCCCCCCCCCCACCCCCCCCCCCCCCCACCCCCCCCCCCCCCCACCCCCCCCCCCCCCCACCCCCCCCCCCCCCCACCCCCCCCCCCCCCCACCCCCCCCCCCCCCCACCCCCCCCCCCCCCCACCCCCCCCCCCCCCCACCCCCCCCCCCCCCCACCCCCCCCCCCCCCCACCCCCCCCCCCCCCCACCCCCCCCCCCCCCCACCCCCCCCCCCCCCCACCCCCCCCCCCCCCCACCCCCCCCCCCCCCCACCCCCCCCCCCCCCCACCCCCCCCCCCCCCCACCCCCCCCCCCCCCCACCCCCCCCCCCCCCCACCCCCCCCCCCCCCCACCCCCCCCCCCCCCCACCCCCCCCCCCCCCCACCCCCCCCCCCCCCCACCCCCCCCCCCCCCCACCCCCCCCCCCCCCCACCCCCCCCCCCCCCCACCCCCCCCCCCCCCCACCCCCCCCCCCCCCCACCCCCCCCCCCCCCCACCCCCCCCCCCCCCCACCCCCCCCCCCCCCCACCCCCCCCCCCCCCCACCCCCCCCCCCCCCCACCCCCCCCCCCCCCCACCCCCCCCCCCCCCCACCCCCCCCCCCCCCCACCCCCCCCCCCCCCCACCCCCCCCCCCCCCCACCCCCCCCCCCCCCCACCCCCCCCCCCCCCCACCCCCCCCCCCCCCCACCCCCCCCCCCCCCCACCCCCCCCCCCCCCCACCCCCCCCCCCCCCCACCCCCCCCCCCCCCCACCCCCCCCCCCCCCCACCCCCCCCCCCCCCCACCCCCCCCCCCCCCCACCCCCCCCCCCCCCCACCCCCCCCCCCCCCCACCCCCCCCCCCCCCCACCCCCCCCCCCCCCCACCCCCCCCCCCCCCCACCCCCCCCCCCCCCCACCCCCCCCCCCCCCCACCCCCCCCCCCCCCCACCCCCCCCCCCCCCCACCCCCCCCCCCCCCCACCCCCCCCCCCCCCCACCCCCCCCCCCCCCCACCCCCCCCCCCCCCCACCCCCCCCCCCCCCCACCCCCCCCCCCCCCCACCCCCCCCCCCCCCCACCCCCCCCCCCCCCCACCCCCCCCCCCCCCCACCCCCCCCCCCCCCCACCCCCCCCCCCCCCCACCCCCCCCCCCCCCCACCCCCCCCCCCCCCCACCCCCCCCCCCCCCCACCCCCCCCCCCCCCCACCCCCCCCCCCCCCCACCCCCCCCCCCCCCCACCCCCCCCCCCCCCCACCCCCCCCCCCCCCCACCCCCCCCCCCCCCCACCCCCCCCCCCCCCCACCCCCCCCCCCCCCCACCCCCCCCCCCCCCCACCCCCCCCCCCCCCCACCCCCCCCCCCCCCCACCCCCCCCCCCCCCCACCCCCCCCCCCCCCCACCCCCCCCCCCCCCCACCCCCCCCCCCCCCCACCCCCCCCCCCCCCCACCCCCCCCCCCCCCCACCCCCCCCCCCCCCCACCCCCCCCCCCCCCCACCCCCCCCCCCCCCCACCCCCCCCCCCCCCCACCCCCCCCCCCCCCCACCCCCCCCCCCCCCCACCCCCCCCCCCCCCCACCCCCCCCCCCCCCCACCCCCCCCCCCCCCCACCCCCCCCCCCCCCCACCCCCCCCCCCCCCCACCCCCCCCCCCCCCCACCCCCCCCCCCCCCCACCCCCCCCCCCCCCCACCCCCCCCCCCCCCCACCCCCCCCCCCCCCCACCCCCCCCCCCCCCCACCCCCCCCCCCCCCCACCCCCCCCCCCCCCCACCCCCCCCCCCCCCCACCCCCCCCCCCCCCCACCCCCCCCCCCCCCCACCCCCCCCCCCCCCCACCCCCCCCCCCCCCCACCCCCCCCCCCCCCCACCCCCCCCCCCCCCCACCCCCCCCCCCCCCCACCCCCCCCCCCCCCCACCCCCCCCCCCCCCCACCCCCCCCCCCCCCCACCCCCCCCCCCCCCCACCCCCCCCCCCCCCCACCCCCCCCCCCCCCCACCCCCCCCCCCCCCCACCCCCCCCCCCCCCCACCCCCCCCCCCCCCCACCCCCCCCCCCCCCCACCCCCCCCCCCCCCCACCCCCCCCCCCCCCCACCCCCCCCCCCCCCCACCCCCCCCCCCCCCCACCCCCCCCCCCCCCCACCCCCCCCCCCCCCCACCCCCCCCCCCCCCCACCCCCCCCCCCCCCCACCCCCCCCCCCCCCCACCCCCCCCCCCCCCCACCCCCCCCCCCCCCCACCCCCCCCCCCCCCCACCCCCCCCCCCCCCCACCCCCCCCCCCCCCCACCCCCCCCCCCCCCCACCCCCCCCCCCCCCCACCCCCCCCCCCCCCCACCCCCCCCCCCCCCCACCCCCCCCCCCCCCCACCCCCCCCCCCCCCCACCCCCCCCCCCCCCCACCCCCCCCCCCCCCCACCCCCCCCCCCCCCCACCCCCCCCCCCCCCCACCCCCCCCCCCCCCCACCCCCCCCCCCCCCCACCCCCCCCCCCCCCCACCCCCCCCCCCCCCCACCCCCCCCCCCCCCCACCCCCCCCCCCCCCCACCCCCCCCCCCCCCCACCCCCCCCCCCCCCCACCCCCCCCCCCCCCCACCCCCCCCCCCCCCCACCCCCCCCCCCCCCCACCCCCCCCCCCCCCCACCCCCCCCCCCCCCCACCCCCCCCCCCCCCCACCCCCCCCCCCCCCCACCCCCCCCCCCCCCCACCCCCCCCCCCCCCCACCCCCCCCCCCCCCCACCCCCCCCCCCCCCCACCCCCCCCCCCCCCCACCCCCCCCCCCCCCCACCCCCCCCCCCCCCCACCCCCCCCCCCCCCCACCCCCCCCCCCCCCCACCCCCCCCCCCCCCCACCCCCCCCCCCCCCCACCCCCCCCCCCCCCCACCCCCCCCCCCCCCCACCCCCCCCCCCCCCCACCCCCCCCCCCCCCCACCCCCCCCCCCCCCCACCCCCCCCCCCCCCCACCCCCCCCCCCCCCCACCCCCCCCCCCCCCCACCCCCCCCCCCCCCCACCCCCCCCCCCCCCCACCCCCCCCCCCCCCCACCCCCCCCCCCCCCCACCCCCCCCCCCCCCCACCCCCCCCCCCCCCCACCCCCCCCCCCCCCCACCCCCCCCCCCCCCCACCCCCCCCCCCCCCCACCCCCCCCCCCCCCCACCCCCCCCCCCCCCCACCCCCCCCCCCCCCCACCCCCCCCCCCCCCCACCCCCCCCCCCCCCCACCCCCCCCCCCCCCCACCCCCCCCCCCCCCCACCCCCCCCCCCCCCCACCCCCCCCCCCCCCCACCCCCCCCCCCCCCCACCCCCCCCCCCCCCCACCCCCCCCCCCCCCCACCCCCCCCCCCCCCCACCCCCCCCCCCCCCCACCCCCCCCCCCCCCCACCCCCCCCCCCCCCCACCCCCCCCCCCCCCCACCCCCCCCCCCCCCCACCCCCCCCCCCCCCCACCCCCCCCCCCCCCCACCCCCCCCCCCCCCCACCCCCCCCCCCCCCCACCCCCCCCCCCCCCCACCCCCCCCCCCCCCCACCCCCCCCCCCCCCCACCCCCCCCCCCCCCCACCCCCCCCCCCCCCCACCCCCCCCCCCCCCCACCCCCCCCCCCCCCCACCCCCCCCCCCCCCCACCCCCCCCCCCCCCCACCCCCCCCCCCCCCCACCCCCCCCCCCCCCCACCCCCCCCCCCCCCCACCCCCCCCCCCCCCCACCCCCCCCCCCCCCCACCCCCCCCCCCCCCCACCCCCCCCCCCCCCCACCCCCCCCCCCCCCCACCCCCCCCCCCCCCCACCCCCCCCCCCCCCCACCCCCCCCCCCCCCCACCCCCCCCCCCCCCCACCCCCCCCCCCCCCCACCCCCCCCCCCCCCCACCCCCCCCCCCCCCCACCCCCCCCCCCCCCCACCCCCCCCCCCCCCCACCCCCCCCCCCCCCCACCCCCCCCCCCCCCCACCCCCCCCCCCCCCCACCCCCCCCCCCCCCCACCCCCCCCCCCCCCCACCCCCCCCCCCCCCCACCCCCCCCCCCCCCCACCCCCCCCCCCCCCCACCCCCCCCCCCCCCCACCCCCCCCCCCCCCCACCCCCCCCCCCCCCCACCCCCCCCCCCCCCCACCCCCCCCCCCCCCCACCCCCCCCCCCCCCCACCCCCCCCCCCCCCCACCCCCCCCCCCCCCCACCCCCCCCCCCCCCCACCCCCCCCCCCCCCCACCCCCCCCCCCCCCCACCCCCCCCCCCCCCCACCCCCCCCCCCCCCCACCCCCCCCCCCCCCCACCCCCCCCCCCCCCCACCCCCCCCCCCCCCCACCCCCCCCCCCCCCCACCCCCCCCCCCCCCCACCCCCCCCCCCCCCCACCCCCCCCCCCCCCCACCCCCCCCCCCCCCCACCCCCCCCCCCCCCCACCCCCCCCCCCCCCCACCCCCCCCCCCCCCCACCCCCCCCCCCCCCCACCCCCCCCCCCCCCCACCCCCCCCCCCCCCCACCCCCCCCCCCCCCCACCCCCCCCCCCCCCCACCCCCCCCCCCCCCCACCCCCCCCCCCCCCCACCCCCCCCCCCCCCCACCCCCCCCCCCCCCCACCCCCCCCCCCCCCCACCCCCCCCCCCCCCCACCCCCCCCCCCCCCCACCCCCCCCCCCCCCCACCCCCCCCCCCCCCCACCCCCCCCCCCCCCCACCCCCCCCCCCCCCCACCCCCCCCCCCCCCCACCCCCCCCCCCCCCCACCCCCCCCCCCCCCCACCCCCCCCCCCCCCCACCCCCCCCCCCCCCCACCCCCCCCCCCCCCCACCCCCCCCCCCCCCCACCCCCCCCCCCCCCCACCCCCCCCCCCCCCCACCCCCCCCCCCCCCCACCCCCCCCCCCCCCCACCCCCCCCCCCCCCCACCCCCCCCCCCCCCCACCCCCCCCCCCCCCCACCCCCCCCCCCCCCCACCCCCCCCCCCCCCCACCCCCCCCCCCCCCCACCCCCCCCCCCCCCCACCCCCCCCCCCCCCCACCCCCCCCCCCCCCCACCCCCCCCCCCCCCCACCCCCCCCCCCCCCCACCCCCCCCCCCCCCCACCCCCCCCCCCCCCCACCCCCCCCCCCCCCCACCCCCCCCCCCCCCCACCCCCCCCCCCCCCCACCCCCCCCCCCCCCCACCCCCCCCCCCCCCCACCCCCCCCCCCCCCCACCCCCCCCCCCCCCCACCCCCCCCCCCCCCCACCCCCCCCCCCCCCCACCCCCCCCCCCCCCCACCCCCCCCCCCCCCCACCCCCCCCCCCCCCCACCCCCCCCCCCCCCCACCCCCCCCCCCCCCCACCCCCCCCCCCCCCCACCCCCCCCCCCCCCCACCCCCCCCCCCCCCCACCCCCCCCCCCCCCCACCCCCCCCCCCCCCCACCCCCCCCCCCCCCCACCCCCCCCCCCCCCCACCCCCCCCCCCCCCCACCCCCCCCCCCCCCCACCCCCCCCCCCCCCCACCCCCCCCCCCCCCCACCCCCCCCCCCCCCCACCCCCCCCCCCCCCCACCCCCCCCCCCCCCCACCCCCCCCCCCCCCCACCCCCCCCCCCCCCCACCCCCCCCCCCCCCCACCCCCCCCCCCCCCCACCCCCCCCCCCCCCCACCCCCCCCCCCCCCCACCCCCCCCCCCCCCCACCCCCCCCCCCCCCCACCCCCCCCCCCCCCCACCCCCCCCCCCCCCCACCCCCCCCCCCCCCCACCCCCCCCCCCCCCCACCCCCCCCCCCCCCCACCCCCCCCCCCCCCCACCCCCCCCCCCCCCCACCCCCCCCCCCCCCCACCCCCCCCCCCCCCCACCCCCCCCCCCCCCCACCCCCCCCCCCCCCCACCCCCCCCCCCCCCCACCCCCCCCCCCCCCCACCCCCCCCCCCCCCCACCCCCCCCCCCCCCCACCCCCCCCCCCCCCCACCCCCCCCCCCCCCCACCCCCCCCCCCCCCCACCCCCCCCCCCCCCCACCCCCCCCCCCCCCCACCCCCCCCCCCCCCCACCCCCCCCCCCCCCCACCCCCCCCCCCCCCCACCCCCCCCCCCCCCCACCCCCCCCCCCCCCCACCCCCCCCCCCCCCCACCCCCCCCCCCCCCCACCCCCCCCCCCCCCCACCCCCCCCCCCCCCCACCCCCCCCCCCCCCCACCCCCCCCCCCCCCCACCCCCCCCCCCCCCCACCCCCCCCCCCCCCCACCCCCCCCCCCCCCCACCCCCCCCCCCCCCCACCCCCCCCCCCCCCCACCCCCCCCCCCCCCCACCCCCCCCCCCCCCCACCCCCCCCCCCCCCCACCCCCCCCCCCCCCCACCCCCCCCCCCCCCCACCCCCCCCCCCCCCCACCCCCCCCCCCCCCCACCCCCCCCCCCCCCCACCCCCCCCCCCCCCCACCCCCCCCCCCCCCCACCCCCCCCCCCCCCCACCCCCCCCCCCCCCCACCCCCCCCCCCCCCCACCCCCCCCCCCCCCCACCCCCCCCCCCCCCCACCCCCCCCCCCCCCCACCCCCCCCCCCCCCCACCCCCCCCCCCCCCCACCCCCCCCCCCCCCCACCCCCCCCCCCCCCCACCCCCCCCCCCCCCCACCCCCCCCCCCCCCCACCCCCCCCCCCCCCCACCCCCCCCCCCCCCCACCCCCCCCCCCCCCCACCCCCCCCCCCCCCCACCCCCCCCCCCCCCCACCCCCCCCCCCCCCCACCCCCCCCCCCCCCCACCCCCCCCCCCCCCCACCCCCCCCCCCCCCCACCCCCCCCCCCCCCCACCCCCCCCCCCCCCCACCCCCCCCCCCCCCCACCCCCCCCCCCCCCCACCCCCCCCCCCCCCCACCCCCCCCCCCCCCCACCCCCCCCCCCCCCCACCCCCCCCCCCCCCCACCCCCCCCCCCCCCCACCCCCCCCCCCCCCCACCCCCCCCCCCCCCCACCCCCCCCCCCCCCCACCCCCCCCCCCCCCCACCCCCCCCCCCCCCCACCCCCCCCCCCCCCCACCCCCCCCCCCCCCCACCCCCCCCCCCCCCCACCCCCCCCCCCCCCCACCCCCCCCCCCCCCCACCCCCCCCCCCCCCCACCCCCCCCCCCCCCCACCCCCCCCCCCCCCCACCCCCCCCCCCCCCCACCCCCCCCCCCCCCCACCCCCCCCCCCCCCCACCCCCCCCCCCCCCCACCCCCCCCCCCCCCCACCCCCCCCCCCCCCCACCCCCCCCCCCCCCCACCCCCCCCCCCCCCCACCCCCCCCCCCCCCCACCCCCCCCCCCCCCCACCCCCCCCCCCCCCCACCCCCCCCCCCCCCCACCCCCCCCCCCCCCCACCCCCCCCCCCCCCCACCCCCCCCCCCCCCCACCCCCCCCCCCCCCCACCCCCCCCCCCCCCCACCCCCCCCCCCCCCCACCCCCCCCCCCCCCCACCCCCCCCCCCCCCCACCCCCCCCCCCCCCCACCCCCCCCCCCCCCCACCCCCCCCCCCCCCCACCCCCCCCCCCCCCCACCCCCCCCCCCCCCCACCCCCCCCCCCCCCCACCCCCCCCCCCCCCCACCCCCCCCCCCCCCCACCCCCCCCCCCCCCCACCCCCCCCCCCCCCCACCCCCCCCCCCCCCCACCCCCCCCCCCCCCCACCCCCCCCCCCCCCCACCCCCCCCCCCCCCCACCCCCCCCCCCCCCCACCCCCCCCCCCCCCCACCCCCCCCCCCCCCCACCCCCCCCCCCCCCCACCCCCCCCCCCCCCCACCCCCCCCCCCCCCCACCCCCCCCCCCCCCCACCCCCCCCCCCCCCCACCCCCCCCCCCCCCCACCCCCCCCCCCCCCCACCCCCCCCCCCCCCCACCCCCCCCCCCCCCCACCCCCCCCCCCCCCCACCCCCCCCCCCCCCCACCCCCCCCCCCCCCCACCCCCCCCCCCCCCCACCCCCCCCCCCCCCCACCCCCCCCCCCCCCCACCCCCCCCCCCCCCCACCCCCCCCCCCCCCCACCCCCCCCCCCCCCCACCCCCCCCCCCCCCCACCCCCCCCCCCCCCCACCCCCCCCCCCCCCCACCCCCCCCCCCCCCCACCCCCCCCCCCCCCCACCCCCCCCCCCCCCCACCCCCCCCCCCCCCCACCCCCCCCCCCCCCCACCCCCCCCCCCCCCCACCCCCCCCCCCCCCCACCCCCCCCCCCCCCCACCCCCCCCCCCCCCCACCCCCCCCCCCCCCCACCCCCCCCCCCCCCCACCCCCCCCCCCCCCCACCCCCCCCCCCCCCCACCCCCCCCCCCCCCCACCCCCCCCCCCCCCCACCCCCCCCCCCCCCCACCCCCCCCCCCCCCCACCCCCCCCCCCCCCCACCCCCCCCCCCCCCCACCCCCCCCCCCCCCCACCCCCCCCCCCCCCCACCCCCCCCCCCCCCCACCCCCCCCCCCCCCCACCCCCCCCCCCCCCCACCCCCCCCCCCCCCCACCCCCCCCCCCCCCCACCCCCCCCCCCCCCCACCCCCCCCCCCCCCCACCCCCCCCCCCCCCCACCCCCCCCCCCCCCCACCCCCCCCCCCCCCCACCCCCCCCCCCCCCCACCCCCCCCCCCCCCCACCCCCCCCCCCCCCCACCCCCCCCCCCCCCCACCCCCCCCCCCCCCCACCCCCCCCCCCCCCCACCCCCCCCCCCCCCCACCCCCCCCCCCCCCCACCCCCCCCCCCCCCCACCCCCCCCCCCCCCCACCCCCCCCCCCCCCCACCCCCCCCCCCCCCCACCCCCCCCCCCCCCCACCCCCCCCCCCCCCCACCCCCCCCCCCCCCCACCCCCCCCCCCCCCCACCCCCCCCCCCCCCCACCCCCCCCCCCCCCCACCCCCCCCCCCCCCCACCCCCCCCCCCCCCCACCCCCCCCCCCCCCCACCCCCCCCCCCCCCCACCCCCCCCCCCCCCCACCCCCCCCCCCCCCCACCCCCCCCCCCCCCCACCCCCCCCCCCCCCCACCCCCCCCCCCCCCCACCCCCCCCCCCCCCCACCCCCCCCCCCCCCCACCCCCCCCCCCCCCCACCCCCCCCCCCCCCCACCCCCCCCCCCCCCCACCCCCCCCCCCCCCCACCCCCCCCCCCCCCCACCCCCCCCCCCCCCCACCCCCCCCCCCCCCCACCCCCCCCCCCCCCCACCCCCCCCCCCCCCCACCCCCCCCCCCCCCCACCCCCCCCCCCCCCCACCCCCCCCCCCCCCCACCCCCCCCCCCCCCCACCCCCCCCCCCCCCCACCCCCCCCCCCCCCCACCCCCCCCCCCCCCCACCCCCCCCCCCCCCCACCCCCCCCCCCCCCCACCCCCCCCCCCCCCCACCCCCCCCCCCCCCCACCCCCCCCCCCCCCCACCCCCCCCCCCCCCCACCCCCCCCCCCCCCCACCCCCCCCCCCCCCCACCCCCCCCCCCCCCCACCCCCCCCCCCCCCCACCCCCCCCCCCCCCCACCCCCCCCCCCCCCCACCCCCCCCCCCCCCCACCCCCCCCCCCCCCCACCCCCCCCCCCCCCCACCCCCCCCCCCCCCCACCCCCCCCCCCCCCCACCCCCCCCCCCCCCCACCCCCCCCCCCCCCCACCCCCCCCCCCCCCCACCCCCCCCCCCCCCCACCCCCCCCCCCCCCCACCCCCCCCCCCCCCCACCCCCCCCCCCCCCCACCCCCCCCCCCCCCCACCCCCCCCCCCCCCCACCCCCCCCCCCCCCCACCCCCCCCCCCCCCCACCCCCCCCCCCCCCCACCCCCCCCCCCCCCCACCCCCCCCCCCCCCCACCCCCCCCCCCCCCCACCCCCCCCCCCCCCCACCCCCCCCCCCCCCCACCCCCCCCCCCCCCCACCCCCCCCCCCCCCCACCCCCCCCCCCCCCCACCCCCCCCCCCCCCCACCCCCCCCCCCCCCCACCCCCCCCCCCCCCCACCCCCCCCCCCCCCCACCCCCCCCCCCCCCCACCCCCCCCCCCCCCCACCCCCCCCCCCCCCCACCCCCCCCCCCCCCCACCCCCCCCCCCCCCCACCCCCCCCCCCCCCCACCCCCCCCCCCCCCCACCCCCCCCCCCCCCCACCCCCCCCCCCCCCCACCCCCCCCCCCCCCCACCCCCCCCCCCCCCCACCCCCCCCCCCCCCCACCCCCCCCCCCCCCCACCCCCCCCCCCCCCCACCCCCCCCCCCCCCCACCCCCCCCCCCCCCCACCCCCCCCCCCCCCCACCCCCCCCCCCCCCCACCCCCCCCCCCCCCCACCCCCCCCCCCCCCCACCCCCCCCCCCCCCCACCCCCCCCCCCCCCCACCCCCCCCCCCCCCCACCCCCCCCCCCCCCCACCCCCCCCCCCCCCCACCCCCCCCCCCCCCCACCCCCCCCCCCCCCCACCCCCCCCCCCCCCCACCCCCCCCCCCCCCCACCCCCCCCCCCCCCCACCCCCCCCCCCCCCCACCCCCCCCCCCCCCCACCCCCCCCCCCCCCCACCCCCCCCCCCCCCCACCCCCCCCCCCCCCCACCCCCCCCCCCCCCCACCCCCCCCCCCCCCCACCCCCCCCCCCCCCCACCCCCCCCCCCCCCCACCCCCCCCCCCCCCCACCCCCCCCCCCCCCCACCCCCCCCCCCCCCCACCCCCCCCCCCCCCCACCCCCCCCCCCCCCCACCCCCCCCCCCCCCCACCCCCCCCCCCCCCCACCCCCCCCCCCCCCCACCCCCCCCCCCCCCCACCCCCCCCCCCCCCCACCCCCCCCCCCCCCCACCCCCCCCCCCCCCCACCCCCCCCCCCCCCCACCCCCCCCCCCCCCCACCCCCCCCCCCCCCCACCCCCCCCCCCCCCCACCCCCCCCCCCCCCCACCCCCCCCCCCCCCCACCCCCCCCCCCCCCCACCCCCCCCCCCCCCCACCCCCCCCCCCCCCCACCCCCCCCCCCCCCCACCCCCCCCCCCCCCCACCCCCCCCCCCCCCCACCCCCCCCCCCCCCCACCCCCCCCCCCCCCCACCCCCCCCCCCCCCCACCCCCCCCCCCCCCCACCCCCCCCCCCCCCCACCCCCCCCCCCCCCCACCCCCCCCCCCCCCCACCCCCCCCCCCCCCCACCCCCCCCCCCCCCCACCCCCCCCCCCCCCCACCCCCCCCCCCCCCCACCCCCCCCCCCCCCCACCCCCCCCCCCCCCCACCCCCCCCCCCCCCCACCCCCCCCCCCCCCCACCCCCCCCCCCCCCCACCCCCCCCCCCCCCCACCCCCCCCCCCCCCCACCCCCCCCCCCCCCCACCCCCCCCCCCCCCCACCCCCCCCCCCCCCCACCCCCCCCCCCCCCCACCCCCCCCCCCCCCCACCCCCCCCCCCCCCCACCCCCCCCCCCCCCCACCCCCCCCCCCCCCCACCCCCCCCCCCCCCCACCCCCCCCCCCCCCCACCCCCCCCCCCCCCCACCCCCCCCCCCCCCCACCCCCCCCCCCCCCCACCCCCCCCCCCCCCCACCCCCCCCCCCCCCCACCCCCCCCCCCCCCCACCCCCCCCCCCCCCCACCCCCCCCCCCCCCCACCCCCCCCCCCCCCCACCCCCCCCCCCCCCCACCCCCCCCCCCCCCCACCCCCCCCCCCCCCCACCCCCCCCCCCCCCCACCCCCCCCCCCCCCCACCCCCCCCCCCCCCCACCCCCCCCCCCCCCCACCCCCCCCCCCCCCCACCCCCCCCCCCCCCCACCCCCCCCCCCCCCCACCCCCCCCCCCCCCCACCCCCCCCCCCCCCCACCCCCCCCCCCCCCCACCCCCCCCCCCCCCCACCCCCCCCCCCCCCCACCCCCCCCCCCCCCCACCCCCCCCCCCCCCCACCCCCCCCCCCCCCCACCCCCCCCCCCCCCCACCCCCCCCCCCCCCCACCCCCCCCCCCCCCCACCCCCCCCCCCCCCCACCCCCCCCCCCCCCCACCCCCCCCCCCCCCCACCCCCCCCCCCCCCCACCCCCCCCCCCCCCCACCCCCCCCCCCCCCCACCCCCCCCCCCCCCCACCCCCCCCCCCCCCCACCCCCCCCCCCCCCCACCCCCCCCCCCCCCCACCCCCCCCCCCCCCCACCCCCCCCCCCCCCCACCCCCCCCCCCCCCCACCCCCCCCCCCCCCCACCCCCCCCCCCCCCCACCCCCCCCCCCCCCCACCCCCCCCCCCCCCCACCCCCCCCCCCCCCCACCCCCCCCCCCCCCCACCCCCCCCCCCCCCCACCCCCCCCCCCCCCCACCCCCCCCCCCCCCCACCCCCCCCCCCCCCCACCCCCCCCCCCCCCCACCCCCCCCCCCCCCCACCCCCCCCCCCCCCCACCCCCCCCCCCCCCCACCCCCCCCCCCCCCCACCCCCCCCCCCCCCCACCCCCCCCCCCCCCCACCCCCCCCCCCCCCCACCCCCCCCCCCCCCCACCCCCCCCCCCCCCCACCCCCCCCCCCCCCCACCCCCCCCCCCCCCCACCCCCCCCCCCCCCCACCCCCCCCCCCCCCCACCCCCCCCCCCCCCCACCCCCCCCCCCCCCCACCCCCCCCCCCCCCCACCCCCCCCCCCCCCCACCCCCCCCCCCCCCCACCCCCCCCCCCCCCCACCCCCCCCCCCCCCCACCCCCCCCCCCCCCCACCCCCCCCCCCCCCCACCCCCCCCCCCCCCCACCCCCCCCCCCCCCCACCCCCCCCCCCCCCCACCCCCCCCCCCCCCCACCCCCCCCCCCCCCCACCCCCCCCCCCCCCCACCCCCCCCCCCCCCCACCCCCCCCCCCCCCCACCCCCCCCCCCCCCCACCCCCCCCCCCCCCCACCCCCCCCCCCCCCCACCCCCCCCCCCCCCCACCCCCCCCCCCCCCCACCCCCCCCCCCCCCCACCCCCCCCCCCCCCCACCCCCCCCCCCCCCCACCCCCCCCCCCCCCCACCCCCCCCCCCCCCCACCCCCCCCCCCCCCCACCCCCCCCCCCCCCCACCCCCCCCCCCCCCCACCCCCCCCCCCCCCCACCCCCCCCCCCCCCCACCCCCCCCCCCCCCCACCCCCCCCCCCCCCCACCCCCCCCCCCCCCCACCCCCCCCCCCCCCCACCCCCCCCCCCCCCCACCCCCCCCCCCCCCCACCCCCCCCCCCCCCCACCCCCCCCCCCCCCCACCCCCCCCCCCCCCCACCCCCCCCCCCCCCCACCCCCCCCCCCCCCCACCCCCCCCCCCCCCCACCCCCCCCCCCCCCCACCCCCCCCCCCCCCCACCCCCCCCCCCCCCCACCCCCCCCCCCCCCCACCCCCCCCCCCCCCCACCCCCCCCCCCCCCCACCCCCCCCCCCCCCCACCCCCCCCCCCCCCCACCCCCCCCCCCCCCCACCCCCCCCCCCCCCCACCCCCCCCCCCCCCCACCCCCCCCCCCCCCCACCCCCCCCCCCCCCCACCCCCCCCCCCCCCCACCCCCCCCCCCCCCCACCCCCCCCCCCCCCCACCCCCCCCCCCCCCCACCCCCCCCCCCCCCCACCCCCCCCCCCCCCCACCCCCCCCCCCCCCCACCCCCCCCCCCCCCCACCCCCCCCCCCCCCCACCCCCCCCCCCCCCCACCCCCCCCCCCCCCCACCCCCCCCCCCCCCCACCCCCCCCCCCCCCCACCCCCCCCCCCCCCCACCCCCCCCCCCCCCCACCCCCCCCCCCCCCCACCCCCCCCCCCCCCCACCCCCCCCCCCCCCCACCCCCCCCCCCCCCCACCCCCCCCCCCCCCCACCCCCCCCCCCCCCCACCCCCCCCCCCCCCCACCCCCCCCCCCCCCCACCCCCCCCCCCCCCCACCCCCCCCCCCCCCCACCCCCCCCCCCCCCCACCCCCCCCCCCCCCCACCCCCCCCCCCCCCCACCCCCCCCCCCCCCCACCCCCCCCCCCCCCCACCCCCCCCCCCCCCCACCCCCCCCCCCCCCCACCCCCCCCCCCCCCCACCCCCCCCCCCCCCCACCCCCCCCCCCCCCCACCCCCCCCCCCCCCCACCCCCCCCCCCCCCCACCCCCCCCCCCCCCCACCCCCCCCCCCCCCCACCCCCCCCCCCCCCCACCCCCCCCCCCCCCCACCCCCCCCCCCCCCCACCCCCCCCCCCCCCCACCCCCCCCCCCCCCCACCCCCCCCCCCCCCCACCCCCCCCCCCCCCCACCCCCCCCCCCCCCCACCCCCCCCCCCCCCCACCCCCCCCCCCCCCCACCCCCCCCCCCCCCCACCCCCCCCCCCCCCCACCCCCCCCCCCCCCCACCCCCCCCCCCCCCCACCCCCCCCCCCCCCCACCCCCCCCCCCCCCCACCCCCCCCCCCCCCCACCCCCCCCCCCCCCCACCCCCCCCCCCCCCCACCCCCCCCCCCCCCCACCCCCCCCCCCCCCCACCCCCCCCCCCCCCCACCCCCCCCCCCCCCCACCCCCCCCCCCCCCCACCCCCCCCCCCCCCCACCCCCCCCCCCCCCCACCCCCCCCCCCCCCCACCCCCCCCCCCCCCCACCCCCCCCCCCCCCCACCCCCCCCCCCCCCCACCCCCCCCCCCCCCCACCCCCCCCCCCCCCCACCCCCCCCCCCCCCCACCCCCCCCCCCCCCCACCCCCCCCCCCCCCCACCCCCCCCCCCCCCCACCCCCCCCCCCCCCCACCCCCCCCCCCCCCCACCCCCCCCCCCCCCCACCCCCCCCCCCCCCCACCCCCCCCCCCCCCCACCCCCCCCCCCCCCCACCCCCCCCCCCCCCCACCCCCCCCCCCCCCCACCCCCCCCCCCCCCCACCCCCCCCCCCCCCCACCCCCCCCCCCCCCCACCCCCCCCCCCCCCCACCCCCCCCCCCCCCCACCCCCCCCCCCCCCCACCCCCCCCCCCCCCCACCCCCCCCCCCCCCCACCCCCCCCCCCCCCCACCCCCCCCCCCCCCCACCCCCCCCCCCCCCCACCCCCCCCCCCCCCCACCCCCCCCCCCCCCCACCCCCCCCCCCCCCCACCCCCCCCCCCCCCCACCCCCCCCCCCCCCCACCCCCCCCCCCCCCCACCCCCCCCCCCCCCCACCCCCCCCCCCCCCCACCCCCCCCCCCCCCCACCCCCCCCCCCCCCCACCCCCCCCCCCCCCCACCCCCCCCCCCCCCCACCCCCCCCCCCCCCCACCCCCCCCCCCCCCCACCCCCCCCCCCCCCCACCCCCCCCCCCCCCCACCCCCCCCCCCCCCCACCCCCCCCCCCCCCCACCCCCCCCCCCCCCCACCCCCCCCCCCCCCCACCCCCCCCCCCCCCCACCCCCCCCCCCCCCCACCCCCCCCCCCCCCCACCCCCCCCCCCCCCCACCCCCCCCCCCCCCCACCCCCCCCCCCCCCCACCCCCCCCCCCCCCCACCCCCCCCCCCCCCCACCCCCCCCCCCCCCCACCCCCCCCCCCCCCCACCCCCCCCCCCCCCCACCCCCCCCCCCCCCCACCCCCCCCCCCCCCCACCCCCCCCCCCCCCCACCCCCCCCCCCCCCCACCCCCCCCCCCCCCCACCCCCCCCCCCCCCCACCCCCCCCCCCCCCCACCCCCCCCCCCCCCCACCCCCCCCCCCCCCCACCCCCCCCCCCCCCCACCCCCCCCCCCCCCCACCCCCCCCCCCCCCCACCCCCCCCCCCCCCCACCCCCCCCCCCCCCCACCCCCCCCCCCCCCCACCCCCCCCCCCCCCCACCCCCCCCCCCCCCCACCCCCCCCCCCCCCCACCCCCCCCCCCCCCCACCCCCCCCCCCCCCCACCCCCCCCCCCCCCCACCCCCCCCCCCCCCCACCCCCCCCCCCCCCCACCCCCCCCCCCCCCCACCCCCCCCCCCCCCCACCCCCCCCCCCCCCCACCCCCCCCCCCCCCCACCCCCCCCCCCCCCCACCCCCCCCCCCCCCCACCCCCCCCCCCCCCCACCCCCCCCCCCCCCCACCCCCCCCCCCCCCCACCCCCCCCCCCCCCCACCCCCCCCCCCCCCCACCCCCCCCCCCCCCCACCCCCCCCCCCCCCCACCCCCCCCCCCCCCCACCCCCCCCCCCCCCCACCCCCCCCCCCCCCCACCCCCCCCCCCCCCCACCCCCCCCCCCCCCCACCCCCCCCCCCCCCCACCCCCCCCCCCCCCCACCCCCCCCCCCCCCCACCCCCCCCCCCCCCCACCCCCCCCCCCCCCCACCCCCCCCCCCCCCCACCCCCCCCCCCCCCCACCCCCCCCCCCCCCCACCCCCCCCCCCCCCCACCCCCCCCCCCCCCCACCCCCCCCCCCCCCCACCCCCCCCCCCCCCCACCCCCCCCCCCCCCCACCCCCCCCCCCCCCCACCCCCCCCCCCCCCCACCCCCCCCCCCCCCCACCCCCCCCCCCCCCCACCCCCCCCCCCCCCCACCCCCCCCCCCCCCCACCCCCCCCCCCCCCCACCCCCCCCCCCCCCCACCCCCCCCCCCCCCCACCCCCCCCCCCCCCCACCCCCCCCCCCCCCCACCCCCCCCCCCCCCCACCCCCCCCCCCCCCCACCCCCCCCCCCCCCCACCCCCCCCCCCCCCCACCCCCCCCCCCCCCCACCCCCCCCCCCCCCCACCCCCCCCCCCCCCCACCCCCCCCCCCCCCCACCCCCCCCCCCCCCCACCCCCCCCCCCCCCCACCCCCCCCCCCCCCCACCCCCCCCCCCCCCCACCCCCCCCCCCCCCCACCCCCCCCCCCCCCCACCCCCCCCCCCCCCCACCCCCCCCCCCCCCCACCCCCCCCCCCCCCCACCCCCCCCCCCCCCCACCCCCCCCCCCCCCCACCCCCCCCCCCCCCCACCCCCCCCCCCCCCCACCCCCCCCCCCCCCCACCCCCCCCCCCCCCCACCCCCCCCCCCCCCCACCCCCCCCCCCCCCCACCCCCCCCCCCCCCCACCCCCCCCCCCCCCCACCCCCCCCCCCCCCCACCCCCCCCCCCCCCCACCCCCCCCCCCCCCCACCCCCCCCCCCCCCCACCCCCCCCCCCCCCCACCCCCCCCCCCCCCCACCCCCCCCCCCCCCCACCCCCCCCCCCCCCCACCCCCCCCCCCCCCCACCCCCCCCCCCCCCCACCCCCCCCCCCCCCCACCCCCCCCCCCCCCCACCCCCCCCCCCCCCCACCCCCCCCCCCCCCCACCCCCCCCCCCCCCCACCCCCCCCCCCCCCCACCCCCCCCCCCCCCCACCCCCCCCCCCCCCCACCCCCCCCCCCCCCCACCCCCCCCCCCCCCCACCCCCCCCCCCCCCCACCCCCCCCCCCCCCCACCCCCCCCCCCCCCCACCCCCCCCCCCCCCCACCCCCCCCCCCCCCCACCCCCCCCCCCCCCCACCCCCCCCCCCCCCCACCCCCCCCCCCCCCCACCCCCCCCCCCCCCCACCCCCCCCCCCCCCCACCCCCCCCCCCCCCCACCCCCCCCCCCCCCCACCCCCCCCCCCCCCCACCCCCCCCCCCCCCCACCCCCCCCCCCCCCCACCCCCCCCCCCCCCCACCCCCCCCCCCCCCCACCCCCCCCCCCCCCCACCCCCCCCCCCCCCCACCCCCCCCCCCCCCCACCCCCCCCCCCCCCCACCCCCCCCCCCCCCCACCCCCCCCCCCCCCCACCCCCCCCCCCCCCCACCCCCCCCCCCCCCCACCCCCCCCCCCCCCCACCCCCCCCCCCCCCCACCCCCCCCCCCCCCCACCCCCCCCCCCCCCCACCCCCCCCCCCCCCCACCCCCCCCCCCCCCCACCCCCCCCCCCCCCCACCCCCCCCCCCCCCCACCCCCCCCCCCCCCCACCCCCCCCCCCCCCCACCCCCCCCCCCCCCCACCCCCCCCCCCCCCCACCCCCCCCCCCCCCCACCCCCCCCCCCCCCCACCCCCCCCCCCCCCCACCCCCCCCCCCCCCCACCCCCCCCCCCCCCCACCCCCCCCCCCCCCCACCCCCCCCCCCCCCCACCCCCCCCCCCCCCCACCCCCCCCCCCCCCCACCCCCCCCCCCCCCCACCCCCCCCCCCCCCCACCCCCCCCCCCCCCCACCCCCCCCCCCCCCCACCCCCCCCCCCCCCCACCCCCCCCCCCCCCCACCCCCCCCCCCCCCCACCCCCCCCCCCCCCCACCCCCCCCCCCCCCCACCCCCCCCCCCCCCCACCCCCCCCCCCCCCCACCCCCCCCCCCCCCCACCCCCCCCCCCCCCCACCCCCCCCCCCCCCCACCCCCCCCCCCCCCCACCCCCCCCCCCCCCCACCCCCCCCCCCCCCCACCCCCCCCCCCCCCCACCCCCCCCCCCCCCCACCCCCCCCCCCCCCCACCCCCCCCCCCCCCCACCCCCCCCCCCCCCCACCCCCCCCCCCCCCCACCCCCCCCCCCCCCCACCCCCCCCCCCCCCCACCCCCCCCCCCCCCCACCCCCCCCCCCCCCCACCCCCCCCCCCCCCCACCCCCCCCCCCCCCCACCCCCCCCCCCCCCCACCCCCCCCCCCCCCCACCCCCCCCCCCCCCCACCCCCCCCCCCCCCCACCCCCCCCCCCCCCCACCCCCCCCCCCCCCCACCCCCCCCCCCCCCCACCCCCCCCCCCCCCCACCCCCCCCCCCCCCCACCCCCCCCCCCCCCCACCCCCCCCCCCCCCCACCCCCCCCCCCCCCCACCCCCCCCCCCCCCCACCCCCCCCCCCCCCCACCCCCCCCCCCCCCCACCCCCCCCCCCCCCCACCCCCCCCCCCCCCCACCCCCCCCCCCCCCCACCCCCCCCCCCCCCCACCCCCCCCCCCCCCCACCCCCCCCCCCCCCCACCCCCCCCCCCCCCCACCCCCCCCCCCCCCCACCCCCCCCCCCCCCCACCCCCCCCCCCCCCCACCCCCCCCCCCCCCCACCCCCCCCCCCCCCCACCCCCCCCCCCCCCCACCCCCCCCCCCCCCCACCCCCCCCCCCCCCCACCCCCCCCCCCCCCCACCCCCCCCCCCCCCCACCCCCCCCCCCCCCCACCCCCCCCCCCCCCCACCCCCCCCCCCCCCCACCCCCCCCCCCCCCCACCCCCCCCCCCCCCCACCCCCCCCCCCCCCCACCCCCCCCCCCCCCCACCCCCCCCCCCCCCCACCCCCCCCCCCCCCCACCCCCCCCCCCCCCCACCCCCCCCCCCCCCCACCCCCCCCCCCCCCCACCCCCCCCCCCCCCCACCCCCCCCCCCCCCCACCCCCCCCCCCCCCCACCCCCCCCCCCCCCCACCCCCCCCCCCCCCCACCCCCCCCCCCCCCCACCCCCCCCCCCCCCCACCCCCCCCCCCCCCCACCCCCCCCCCCCCCCACCCCCCCCCCCCCCCACCCCCCCCCCCCCCCACCCCCCCCCCCCCCCACCCCCCCCCCCCCCCACCCCCCCCCCCCCCCACCCCCCCCCCCCCCCACCCCCCCCCCCCCCCACCCCCCCCCCCCCCCACCCCCCCCCCCCCCCACCCCCCCCCCCCCCCACCCCCCCCCCCCCCCACCCCCCCCCCCCCCCACCCCCCCCCCCCCCCACCCCCCCCCCCCCCCACCCCCCCCCCCCCCCACCCCCCCCCCCCCCCACCCCCCCCCCCCCCCACCCCCCCCCCCCCCCACCCCCCCCCCCCCCCACCCCCCCCCCCCCCCACCCCCCCCCCCCCCCACCCCCCCCCCCCCCCACCCCCCCCCCCCCCCACCCCCCCCCCCCCCCACCCCCCCCCCCCCCCACCCCCCCCCCCCCCCACCCCCCCCCCCCCCCACCCCCCCCCCCCCCCACCCCCCCCCCCCCCCACCCCCCCCCCCCCCCACCCCCCCCCCCCCCCACCCCCCCCCCCCCCCACCCCCCCCCCCCCCCACCCCCCCCCCCCCCCACCCCCCCCCCCCCCCACCCCCCCCCCCCCCCACCCCCCCCCCCCCCCACCCCCCCCCCCCCCCACCCCCCCCCCCCCCCACCCCCCCCCCCCCCCACCCCCCCCCCCCCCCACCCCCCCCCCCCCCCACCCCCCCCCCCCCCCACCCCCCCCCCCCCCCACCCCCCCCCCCCCCCACCCCCCCCCCCCCCCACCCCCCCCCCCCCCCACCCCCCCCCCCCCCCACCCCCCCCCCCCCCCACCCCCCCCCCCCCCCACCCCCCCCCCCCCCCACCCCCCCCCCCCCCCACCCCCCCCCCCCCCCACCCCCCCCCCCCCCCACCCCCCCCCCCCCCCACCCCCCCCCCCCCCCACCCCCCCCCCCCCCCACCCCCCCCCCCCCCCACCCCCCCCCCCCCCCACCCCCCCCCCCCCCCACCCCCCCCCCCCCCCACCCCCCCCCCCCCCCACCCCCCCCCCCCCCCACCCCCCCCCCCCCCCACCCCCCCCCCCCCCCACCCCCCCCCCCCCCCACCCCCCCCCCCCCCCACCCCCCCCCCCCCCCACCCCCCCCCCCCCCCACCCCCCCCCCCCCCCACCCCCCCCCCCCCCCACCCCCCCCCCCCCCCACCCCCCCCCCCCCCCACCCCCCCCCCCCCCCACCCCCCCCCCCCCCCACCCCCCCCCCCCCCCACCCCCCCCCCCCCCCACCCCCCCCCCCCCCCACCCCCCCCCCCCCCCACCCCCCCCCCCCCCCACCCCCCCCCCCCCCCACCCCCCCCCCCCCCCACCCCCCCCCCCCCCCACCCCCCCCCCCCCCCACCCCCCCCCCCCCCCACCCCCCCCCCCCCCCACCCCCCCCCCCCCCCACCCCCCCCCCCCCCCACCCCCCCCCCCCCCCACCCCCCCCCCCCCCCACCCCCCCCCCCCCCCACCCCCCCCCCCCCCCACCCCCCCCCCCCCCCACCCCCCCCCCCCCCCACCCCCCCCCCCCCCCACCCCCCCCCCCCCCCACCCCCCCCCCCCCCCACCCCCCCCCCCCCCCACCCCCCCCCCCCCCCACCCCCCCCCCCCCCCACCCCCCCCCCCCCCCACCCCCCCCCCCCCCCACCCCCCCCCCCCCCCACCCCCCCCCCCCCCCACCCCCCCCCCCCCCCACCCCCCCCCCCCCCCACCCCCCCCCCCCCCCACCCCCCCCCCCCCCCACCCCCCCCCCCCCCCACCCCCCCCCCCCCCCACCCCCCCCCCCCCCCACCCCCCCCCCCCCCCACCCCCCCCCCCCCCCACCCCCCCCCCCCCCCACCCCCCCCCCCCCCCACCCCCCCCCCCCCCCACCCCCCCCCCCCCCCACCCCCCCCCCCCCCCACCCCCCCCCCCCCCCACCCCCCCCCCCCCCCACCCCCCCCCCCCCCCACCCCCCCCCCCCCCCACCCCCCCCCCCCCCCACCCCCCCCCCCCCCCACCCCCCCCCCCCCCCACCCCCCCCCCCCCCCACCCCCCCCCCCCCCCACCCCCCCCCCCCCCCACCCCCCCCCCCCCCCACCCCCCCCCCCCCCCACCCCCCCCCCCCCCCACCCCCCCCCCCCCCCACCCCCCCCCCCCCCCACCCCCCCCCCCCCCCACCCCCCCCCCCCCCCACCCCCCCCCCCCCCCACCCCCCCCCCCCCCCACCCCCCCCCCCCCCCACCCCCCCCCCCCCCCACCCCCCCCCCCCCCCACCCCCCCCCCCCCCCACCCCCCCCCCCCCCCACCCCCCCCCCCCCCCACCCCCCCCCCCCCCCACCCCCCCCCCCCCCCACCCCCCCCCCCCCCCACCCCCCCCCCCCCCCACCCCCCCCCCCCCCCACCCCCCCCCCCCCCCACCCCCCCCCCCCCCCACCCCCCCCCCCCCCCACCCCCCCCCCCCCCCACCCCCCCCCCCCCCCACCCCCCCCCCCCCCCACCCCCCCCCCCCCCCACCCCCCCCCCCCCCCACCCCCCCCCCCCCCCACCCCCCCCCCCCCCCACCCCCCCCCCCCCCCACCCCCCCCCCCCCCCACCCCCCCCCCCCCCCACCCCCCCCCCCCCCCACCCCCCCCCCCCCCCACCCCCCCCCCCCCCCACCCCCCCCCCCCCCCACCCCCCCCCCCCCCCACCCCCCCCCCCCCCCACCCCCCCCCCCCCCCACCCCCCCCCCCCCCCACCCCCCCCCCCCCCCACCCCCCCCCCCCCCCACCCCCCCCCCCCCCCACCCCCCCCCCCCCCCACCCCCCCCCCCCCCCACCCCCCCCCCCCCCCACCCCCCCCCCCCCCCACCCCCCCCCCCCCCCACCCCCCCCCCCCCCCACCCCCCCCCCCCCCCACCCCCCCCCCCCCCCACCCCCCCCCCCCCCCACCCCCCCCCCCCCCCACCCCCCCCCCCCCCCACCCCCCCCCCCCCCCACCCCCCCCCCCCCCCACCCCCCCCCCCCCCCACCCCCCCCCCCCCCCACCCCCCCCCCCCCCCACCCCCCCCCCCCCCCACCCCCCCCCCCCCCCACCCCCCCCCCCCCCCACCCCCCCCCCCCCCCACCCCCCCCCCCCCCCACCCCCCCCCCCCCCCACCCCCCCCCCCCCCCACCCCCCCCCCCCCCCACCCCCCCCCCCCCCCACCCCCCCCCCCCCCCACCCCCCCCCCCCCCCACCCCCCCCCCCCCCCACCCCCCCCCCCCCCCACCCCCCCCCCCCCCCACCCCCCCCCCCCCCCACCCCCCCCCCCCCCCACCCCCCCCCCCCCCCACCCCCCCCCCCCCCCACCCCCCCCCCCCCCCACCCCCCCCCCCCCCCACCCCCCCCCCCCCCCACCCCCCCCCCCCCCCACCCCCCCCCCCCCCCACCCCCCCCCCCCCCCACCCCCCCCCCCCCCCACCCCCCCCCCCCCCCACCCCCCCCCCCCCCCACCCCCCCCCCCCCCCACCCCCCCCCCCCCCCACCCCCCCCCCCCCCCACCCCCCCCCCCCCCCACCCCCCCCCCCCCCCACCCCCCCCCCCCCCCACCCCCCCCCCCCCCCACCCCCCCCCCCCCCCACCCCCCCCCCCCCCCACCCCCCCCCCCCCCCACCCCCCCCCCCCCCCACCCCCCCCCCCCCCCACCCCCCCCCCCCCCCACCCCCCCCCCCCCCCACCCCCCCCCCCCCCCACCCCCCCCCCCCCCCACCCCCCCCCCCCCCCACCCCCCCCCCCCCCCACCCCCCCCCCCCCCCACCCCCCCCCCCCCCCACCCCCCCCCCCCCCCACCCCCCCCCCCCCCCACCCCCCCCCCCCCCCACCCCCCCCCCCCCCCACCCCCCCCCCCCCCCACCCCCCCCCCCCCCCACCCCCCCCCCCCCCCACCCCCCCCCCCCCCCACCCCCCCCCCCCCCCACCCCCCCCCCCCCCCACCCCCCCCCCCCCCCACCCCCCCCCCCCCCCACCCCCCCCCCCCCCCACCCCCCCCCCCCCCCACCCCCCCCCCCCCCCACCCCCCCCCCCCCCCACCCCCCCCCCCCCCCACCCCCCCCCCCCCCCACCCCCCCCCCCCCCCACCCCCCCCCCCCCCCACCCCCCCCCCCCCCCACCCCCCCCCCCCCCCACCCCCCCCCCCCCCCACCCCCCCCCCCCCCCACCCCCCCCCCCCCCCACCCCCCCCCCCCCCCACCCCCCCCCCCCCCCACCCCCCCCCCCCCCCACCCCCCCCCCCCCCCACCCCCCCCCCCCCCCACCCCCCCCCCCCCCCACCCCCCCCCCCCCCCACCCCCCCCCCCCCCCACCCCCCCCCCCCCCCACCCCCCCCCCCCCCCACCCCCCCCCCCCCCCACCCCCCCCCCCCCCCACCCCCCCCCCCCCCCACCCCCCCCCCCCCCCACCCCCCCCCCCCCCCACCCCCCCCCCCCCCCACCCCCCCCCCCCCCCACCCCCCCCCCCCCCCACCCCCCCCCCCCCCCACCCCCCCCCCCCCCCACCCCCCCCCCCCCCCACCCCCCCCCCCCCCCACCCCCCCCCCCCCCCACCCCCCCCCCCCCCCACCCCCCCCCCCCCCCACCCCCCCCCCCCCCCACCCCCCCCCCCCCCCACCCCCCCCCCCCCCCACCCCCCCCCCCCCCCACCCCCCCCCCCCCCCACCCCCCCCCCCCCCCACCCCCCCCCCCCCCCACCCCCCCCCCCCCCCACCCCCCCCCCCCCCCACCCCCCCCCCCCCCCACCCCCCCCCCCCCCCACCCCCCCCCCCCCCCACCCCCCCCCCCCCCCACCCCCCCCCCCCCCCACCCCCCCCCCCCCCCACCCCCCCCCCCCCCCACCCCCCCCCCCCCCCACCCCCCCCCCCCCCCACCCCCCCCCCCCCCCACCCCCCCCCCCCCCCACCCCCCCCCCCCCCCACCCCCCCCCCCCCCCACCCCCCCCCCCCCCCACCCCCCCCCCCCCCCACCCCCCCCCCCCCCCACCCCCCCCCCCCCCCACCCCCCCCCCCCCCCACCCCCCCCCCCCCCCACCCCCCCCCCCCCCCACCCCCCCCCCCCCCCACCCCCCCCCCCCCCCACCCCCCCCCCCCCCCACCCCCCCCCCCCCCCACCCCCCCCCCCCCCCACCCCCCCCCCCCCCCACCCCCCCCCCCCCCCACCCCCCCCCCCCCCCACCCCCCCCCCCCCCCACCCCCCCCCCCCCCCACCCCCCCCCCCCCCCACCCCCCCCCCCCCCCACCCCCCCCCCCCCCCACCCCCCCCCCCCCCCACCCCCCCCCCCCCCCACCCCCCCCCCCCCCCACCCCCCCCCCCCCCCACCCCCCCCCCCCCCCACCCCCCCCCCCCCCCACCCCCCCCCCCCCCCACCCCCCCCCCCCCCCACCCCCCCCCCCCCCCACCCCCCCCCCCCCCCACCCCCCCCCCCCCCCACCCCCCCCCCCCCCCACCCCCCCCCCCCCCCACCCCCCCCCCCCCCCACCCCCCCCCCCCCCCACCCCCCCCCCCCCCCACCCCCCCCCCCCCCCACCCCCCCCCCCCCCCACCCCCCCCCCCCCCCACCCCCCCCCCCCCCCACCCCCCCCCCCCCCCACCCCCCCCCCCCCCCACCCCCCCCCCCCCCCACCCCCCCCCCCCCCCACCCCCCCCCCCCCCCACCCCCCCCCCCCCCCACCCCCCCCCCCCCCCACCCCCCCCCCCCCCCACCCCCCCCCCCCCCCACCCCCCCCCCCCCCCACCCCCCCCCCCCCCCACCCCCCCCCCCCCCCACCCCCCCCCCCCCCCACCCCCCCCCCCCCCCACCCCCCCCCCCCCCCACCCCCCCCCCCCCCCACCCCCCCCCCCCCCCACCCCCCCCCCCCCCCACCCCCCCCCCCCCCCACCCCCCCCCCCCCCCACCCCCCCCCCCCCCCACCCCCCCCCCCCCCCACCCCCCCCCCCCCCCACCCCCCCCCCCCCCCACCCCCCCCCCCCCCCACCCCCCCCCCCCCCCACCCCCCCCCCCCCCCACCCCCCCCCCCCCCCACCCCCCCCCCCCCCCACCCCCCCCCCCCCCCACCCCCCCCCCCCCCCACCCCCCCCCCCCCCCACCCCCCCCCCCCCCCACCCCCCCCCCCCCCCACCCCCCCCCCCCCCCACCCCCCCCCCCCCCCACCCCCCCCCCCCCCCACCCCCCCCCCCCCCCACCCCCCCCCCCCCCCACCCCCCCCCCCCCCCACCCCCCCCCCCCCCCACCCCCCCCCCCCCCCACCCCCCCCCCCCCCCACCCCCCCCCCCCCCCACCCCCCCCCCCCCCCACCCCCCCCCCCCCCCACCCCCCCCCCCCCCCACCCCCCCCCCCCCCCACCCCCCCCCCCCCCCACCCCCCCCCCCCCCCACCCCCCCCCCCCCCCACCCCCCCCCCCCCCCACCCCCCCCCCCCCCCACCCCCCCCCCCCCCCACCCCCCCCCCCCCCCACCCCCCCCCCCCCCCACCCCCCCCCCCCCCCACCCCCCCCCCCCCCCACCCCCCCCCCCCCCCACCCCCCCCCCCCCCCACCCCCCCCCCCCCCCACCCCCCCCCCCCCCCACCCCCCCCCCCCCCCACCCCCCCCCCCCCCCACCCCCCCCCCCCCCCACCCCCCCCCCCCCCCACCCCCCCCCCCCCCCACCCCCCCCCCCCCCCACCCCCCCCCCCCCCCACCCCCCCCCCCCCCCACCCCCCCCCCCCCCCACCCCCCCCCCCCCCCACCCCCCCCCCCCCCCACCCCCCCCCCCCCCCACCCCCCCCCCCCCCCACCCCCCCCCCCCCCCACCCCCCCCCCCCCCCACCCCCCCCCCCCCCCACCCCCCCCCCCCCCCACCCCCCCCCCCCCCCACCCCCCCCCCCCCCCACCCCCCCCCCCCCCCACCCCCCCCCCCCCCCACCCCCCCCCCCCCCCACCCCCCCCCCCCCCCACCCCCCCCCCCCCCCACCCCCCCCCCCCCCCACCCCCCCCCCCCCCCACCCCCCCCCCCCCCCACCCCCCCCCCCCCCCACCCCCCCCCCCCCCCACCCCCCCCCCCCCCCACCCCCCCCCCCCCCCACCCCCCCCCCCCCCCACCCCCCCCCCCCCCCACCCCCCCCCCCCCCCACCCCCCCCCCCCCCCACCCCCCCCCCCCCCCACCCCCCCCCCCCCCCACCCCCCCCCCCCCCCACCCCCCCCCCCCCCCACCCCCCCCCCCCCCCACCCCCCCCCCCCCCCACCCCCCCCCCCCCCCACCCCCCCCCCCCCCCACCCCCCCCCCCCCCCACCCCCCCCCCCCCCCACCCCCCCCCCCCCCCACCCCCCCCCCCCCCCACCCCCCCCCCCCCCCACCCCCCCCCCCCCCCACCCCCCCCCCCCCCCACCCCCCCCCCCCCCCACCCCCCCCCCCCCCCACCCCCCCCCCCCCCCACCCCCCCCCCCCCCCACCCCCCCCCCCCCCCACCCCCCCCCCCCCCCACCCCCCCCCCCCCCCACCCCCCCCCCCCCCCACCCCCCCCCCCCCCCACCCCCCCCCCCCCCCACCCCCCCCCCCCCCCACCCCCCCCCCCCCCCACCCCCCCCCCCCCCCACCCCCCCCCCCCCCCACCCCCCCCCCCCCCCACCCCCCCCCCCCCCCACCCCCCCCCCCCCCCACCCCCCCCCCCCCCCACCCCCCCCCCCCCCCACCCCCCCCCCCCCCCACCCCCCCCCCCCCCCACCCCCCCCCCCCCCCACCCCCCCCCCCCCCCACCCCCCCCCCCCCCCACCCCCCCCCCCCCCCACCCCCCCCCCCCCCCACCCCCCCCCCCCCCCACCCCCCCCCCCCCCCACCCCCCCCCCCCCCCACCCCCCCCCCCCCCCACCCCCCCCCCCCCCCACCCCCCCCCCCCCCCACCCCCCCCCCCCCCCACCCCCCCCCCCCCCCACCCCCCCCCCCCCCCACCCCCCCCCCCCCCCACCCCCCCCCCCCCCCACCCCCCCCCCCCCCCACCCCCCCCCCCCCCCACCCCCCCCCCCCCCCACCCCCCCCCCCCCCCACCCCCCCCCCCCCCCACCCCCCCCCCCCCCCACCCCCCCCCCCCCCCACCCCCCCCCCCCCCCACCCCCCCCCCCCCCCACCCCCCCCCCCCCCCACCCCCCCCCCCCCCCACCCCCCCCCCCCCCCACCCCCCCCCCCCCCCACCCCCCCCCCCCCCCACCCCCCCCCCCCCCCACCCCCCCCCCCCCCCACCCCCCCCCCCCCCCACCCCCCCCCCCCCCCACCCCCCCCCCCCCCCACCCCCCCCCCCCCCCACCCCCCCCCCCCCCCACCCCCCCCCCCCCCCACCCCCCCCCCCCCCCACCCCCCCCCCCCCCCACCCCCCCCCCCCCCCACCCCCCCCCCCCCCCACCCCCCCCCCCCCCCACCCCCCCCCCCCCCCACCCCCCCCCCCCCCCACCCCCCCCCCCCCCCACCCCCCCCCCCCCCCACCCCCCCCCCCCCCCACCCCCCCCCCCCCCCACCCCCCCCCCCCCCCACCCCCCCCCCCCCCCACCCCCCCCCCCCCCCACCCCCCCCCCCCCCCACCCCCCCCCCCCCCCACCCCCCCCCCCCCCCACCCCCCCCCCCCCCCACCCCCCCCCCCCCCCACCCCCCCCCCCCCCCACCCCCCCCCCCCCCCACCCCCCCCCCCCCCCACCCCCCCCCCCCCCCACCCCCCCCCCCCCCCACCCCCCCCCCCCCCCACCCCCCCCCCCCCCCACCCCCCCCCCCCCCCACCCCCCCCCCCCCCCACCCCCCCCCCCCCCCACCCCCCCCCCCCCCCACCCCCCCCCCCCCCCACCCCCCCCCCCCCCCACCCCCCCCCCCCCCCACCCCCCCCCCCCCCCACCCCCCCCCCCCCCCACCCCCCCCCCCCCCCACCCCCCCCCCCCCCCACCCCCCCCCCCCCCCACCCCCCCCCCCCCCCACCCCCCCCCCCCCCCACCCCCCCCCCCCCCCACCCCCCCCCCCCCCCACCCCCCCCCCCCCCCACCCCCCCCCCCCCCCACCCCCCCCCCCCCCCACCCCCCCCCCCCCCCACCCCCCCCCCCCCCCACCCCCCCCCCCCCCCACCCCCCCCCCCCCCCACCCCCCCCCCCCCCCACCCCCCCCCCCCCCCACCCCCCCCCCCCCCCACCCCCCCCCCCCCCCACCCCCCCCCCCCCCCACCCCCCCCCCCCCCCACCCCCCCCCCCCCCCACCCCCCCCCCCCCCCACCCCCCCCCCCCCCCACCCCCCCCCCCCCCCACCCCCCCCCCCCCCCACCCCCCCCCCCCCCCACCCCCCCCCCCCCCCACCCCCCCCCCCCCCCACCCCCCCCCCCCCCCACCCCCCCCCCCCCCCACCCCCCCCCCCCCCCACCCCCCCCCCCCCCCACCCCCCCCCCCCCCCACCCCCCCCCCCCCCCACCCCCCCCCCCCCCCACCCCCCCCCCCCCCCACCCCCCCCCCCCCCCACCCCCCCCCCCCCCCACCCCCCCCCCCCCCCACCCCCCCCCCCCCCCACCCCCCCCCCCCCCCACCCCCCCCCCCCCCCACCCCCCCCCCCCCCCACCCCCCCCCCCCCCCACCCCCCCCCCCCCCCACCCCCCCCCCCCCCCACCCCCCCCCCCCCCCACCCCCCCCCCCCCCCACCCCCCCCCCCCCCCACCCCCCCCCCCCCCCACCCCCCCCCCCCCCCACCCCCCCCCCCCCCCACCCCCCCCCCCCCCCACCCCCCCCCCCCCCCACCCCCCCCCCCCCCCACCCCCCCCCCCCCCCACCCCCCCCCCCCCCCACCCCCCCCCCCCCCCACCCCCCCCCCCCCCCACCCCCCCCCCCCCCCACCCCCCCCCCCCCCCACCCCCCCCCCCCCCCACCCCCCCCCCCCCCCACCCCCCCCCCCCCCCACCCCCCCCCCCCCCCACCCCCCCCCCCCCCCACCCCCCCCCCCCCCCACCCCCCCCCCCCCCCACCCCCCCCCCCCCCCACCCCCCCCCCCCCCCACCCCCCCCCCCCCCCACCCCCCCCCCCCCCCACCCCCCCCCCCCCCCACCCCCCCCCCCCCCCACCCCCCCCCCCCCCCACCCCCCCCCCCCCCCACCCCCCCCCCCCCCCACCCCCCCCCCCCCCCACCCCCCCCCCCCCCCACCCCCCCCCCCCCCCACCCCCCCCCCCCCCCACCCCCCCCCCCCCCCACCCCCCCCCCCCCCCACCCCCCCCCCCCCCCACCCCCCCCCCCCCCCACCCCCCCCCCCCCCCACCCCCCCCCCCCCCCACCCCCCCCCCCCCCCACCCCCCCCCCCCCCCACCCCCCCCCCCCCCCACCCCCCCCCCCCCCCACCCCCCCCCCCCCCCACCCCCCCCCCCCCCCACCCCCCCCCCCCCCCACCCCCCCCCCCCCCCACCCCCCCCCCCCCCCACCCCCCCCCCCCCCCACCCCCCCCCCCCCCCACCCCCCCCCCCCCCCACCCCCCCCCCCCCCCACCCCCCCCCCCCCCCACCCCCCCCCCCCCCCACCCCCCCCCCCCCCCACCCCCCCCCCCCCCCACCCCCCCCCCCCCCCACCCCCCCCCCCCCCCACCCCCCCCCCCCCCCACCCCCCCCCCCCCCCACCCCCCCCCCCCCCCACCCCCCCCCCCCCCCACCCCCCCCCCCCCCCACCCCCCCCCCCCCCCACCCCCCCCCCCCCCCACCCCCCCCCCCCCCCACCCCCCCCCCCCCCCACCCCCCCCCCCCCCCACCCCCCCCCCCCCCCACCCCCCCCCCCCCCCACCCCCCCCCCCCCCCACCCCCCCCCCCCCCCACCCCCCCCCCCCCCCACCCCCCCCCCCCCCCACCCCCCCCCCCCCCCACCCCCCCCCCCCCCCACCCCCCCCCCCCCCCACCCCCCCCCCCCCCCACCCCCCCCCCCCCCCACCCCCCCCCCCCCCCACCCCCCCCCCCCCCCACCCCCCCCCCCCCCCACCCCCCCCCCCCCCCACCCCCCCCCCCCCCCACCCCCCCCCCCCCCCACCCCCCCCCCCCCCCACCCCCCCCCCCCCCCACCCCCCCCCCCCCCCACCCCCCCCCCCCCCCACCCCCCCCCCCCCCCACCCCCCCCCCCCCCCACCCCCCCCCCCCCCCACCCCCCCCCCCCCCCACCCCCCCCCCCCCCCACCCCCCCCCCCCCCCACCCCCCCCCCCCCCCACCCCCCCCCCCCCCCACCCCCCCCCCCCCCCACCCCCCCCCCCCCCCACCCCCCCCCCCCCCCACCCCCCCCCCCCCCCACCCCCCCCCCCCCCCACCCCCCCCCCCCCCCACCCCCCCCCCCCCCCACCCCCCCCCCCCCCCACCCCCCCCCCCCCCCACCCCCCCCCCCCCCCACCCCCCCCCCCCCCCACCCCCCCCCCCCCCCACCCCCCCCCCCCCCCACCCCCCCCCCCCCCCACCCCCCCCCCCCCCCACCCCCCCCCCCCCCCACCCCCCCCCCCCCCCACCCCCCCCCCCCCCCACCCCCCCCCCCCCCCACCCCCCCCCCCCCCCACCCCCCCCCCCCCCCACCCCCCCCCCCCCCCACCCCCCCCCCCCCCCACCCCCCCCCCCCCCCACCCCCCCCCCCCCCCACCCCCCCCCCCCCCCACCCCCCCCCCCCCCCACCCCCCCCCCCCCCCACCCCCCCCCCCCCCCACCCCCCCCCCCCCCCACCCCCCCCCCCCCCCACCCCCCCCCCCCCCCACCCCCCCCCCCCCCCACCCCCCCCCCCCCCCACCCCCCCCCCCCCCCACCCCCCCCCCCCCCCACCCCCCCCCCCCCCCACCCCCCCCCCCCCCCACCCCCCCCCCCCCCCACCCCCCCCCCCCCCCACCCCCCCCCCCCCCCACCCCCCCCCCCCCCCACCCCCCCCCCCCCCCACCCCCCCCCCCCCCCACCCCCCCCCCCCCCCACCCCCCCCCCCCCCCACCCCCCCCCCCCCCCACCCCCCCCCCCCCCCACCCCCCCCCCCCCCCACCCCCCCCCCCCCCCACCCCCCCCCCCCCCCACCCCCCCCCCCCCCCACCCCCCCCCCCCCCCACCCCCCCCCCCCCCCACCCCCCCCCCCCCCCACCCCCCCCCCCCCCCACCCCCCCCCCCCCCCACCCCCCCCCCCCCCCACCCCCCCCCCCCCCCACCCCCCCCCCCCCCCACCCCCCCCCCCCCCCACCCCCCCCCCCCCCCACCCCCCCCCCCCCCCACCCCCCCCCCCCCCCACCCCCCCCCCCCCCCACCCCCCCCCCCCCCCACCCCCCCCCCCCCCCACCCCCCCCCCCCCCCACCCCCCCCCCCCCCCACCCCCCCCCCCCCCCACCCCCCCCCCCCCCCACCCCCCCCCCCCCCCACCCCCCCCCCCCCCCACCCCCCCCCCCCCCCACCCCCCCCCCCCCCCACCCCCCCCCCCCCCCACCCCCCCCCCCCCCCACCCCCCCCCCCCCCCACCCCCCCCCCCCCCCACCCCCCCCCCCCCCCACCCCCCCCCCCCCCCACCCCCCCCCCCCCCCACCCCCCCCCCCCCCCACCCCCCCCCCCCCCCACCCCCCCCCCCCCCCACCCCCCCCCCCCCCCACCCCCCCCCCCCCCCACCCCCCCCCCCCCCCACCCCCCCCCCCCCCCACCCCCCCCCCCCCCCACCCCCCCCCCCCCCCACCCCCCCCCCCCCCCACCCCCCCCCCCCCCCACCCCCCCCCCCCCCCACCCCCCCCCCCCCCCACCCCCCCCCCCCCCCACCCCCCCCCCCCCCCACCCCCCCCCCCCCCCACCCCCCCCCCCCCCCACCCCCCCCCCCCCCCACCCCCCCCCCCCCCCACCCCCCCCCCCCCCCACCCCCCCCCCCCCCCACCCCCCCCCCCCCCCACCCCCCCCCCCCCCCACCCCCCCCCCCCCCCACCCCCCCCCCCCCCCACCCCCCCCCCCCCCCACCCCCCCCCCCCCCCACCCCCCCCCCCCCCCACCCCCCCCCCCCCCCACCCCCCCCCCCCCCCACCCCCCCCCCCCCCCACCCCCCCCCCCCCCCACCCCCCCCCCCCCCCACCCCCCCCCCCCCCCACCCCCCCCCCCCCCCACCCCCCCCCCCCCCCACCCCCCCCCCCCCCCACCCCCCCCCCCCCCCACCCCCCCCCCCCCCCACCCCCCCCCCCCCCCACCCCCCCCCCCCCCCACCCCCCCCCCCCCCCACCCCCCCCCCCCCCCACCCCCCCCCCCCCCCACCCCCCCCCCCCCCCACCCCCCCCCCCCCCCACCCCCCCCCCCCCCCACCCCCCCCCCCCCCCACCCCCCCCCCCCCCCACCCCCCCCCCCCCCCACCCCCCCCCCCCCCCACCCCCCCCCCCCCCCACCCCCCCCCCCCCCCACCCCCCCCCCCCCCCACCCCCCCCCCCCCCCACCCCCCCCCCCCCCCACCCCCCCCCCCCCCCACCCCCCCCCCCCCCCACCCCCCCCCCCCCCCACCCCCCCCCCCCCCCACCCCCCCCCCCCCCCACCCCCCCCCCCCCCCACCCCCCCCCCCCCCCACCCCCCCCCCCCCCCACCCCCCCCCCCCCCCACCCCCCCCCCCCCCCACCCCCCCCCCCCCCCACCCCCCCCCCCCCCCACCCCCCCCCCCCCCCACCCCCCCCCCCCCCCACCCCCCCCCCCCCCCACCCCCCCCCCCCCCCACCCCCCCCCCCCCCCACCCCCCCCCCCCCCCACCCCCCCCCCCCCCCACCCCCCCCCCCCCCCACCCCCCCCCCCCCCCACCCCCCCCCCCCCCCACCCCCCCCCCCCCCCACCCCCCCCCCCCCCCACCCCCCCCCCCCCCCACCCCCCCCCCCCCCCACCCCCCCCCCCCCCCACCCCCCCCCCCCCCCACCCCCCCCCCCCCCCACCCCCCCCCCCCCCCACCCCCCCCCCCCCCCACCCCCCCCCCCCCCCACCCCCCCCCCCCCCCACCCCCCCCCCCCCCCACCCCCCCCCCCCCCCACCCCCCCCCCCCCCCACCCCCCCCCCCCCCCACCCCCCCCCCCCCCCACCCCCCCCCCCCCCCACCCCCCCCCCCCCCCACCCCCCCCCCCCCCCACCCCCCCCCCCCCCCACCCCCCCCCCCCCCCACCCCCCCCCCCCCCCACCCCCCCCCCCCCCCACCCCCCCCCCCCCCCACCCCCCCCCCCCCCCACCCCCCCCCCCCCCCACCCCCCCCCCCCCCCACCCCCCCCCCCCCCCACCCCCCCCCCCCCCCACCCCCCCCCCCCCCCACCCCCCCCCCCCCCCACCCCCCCCCCCCCCCACCCCCCCCCCCCCCCACCCCCCCCCCCCCCCACCCCCCCCCCCCCCCACCCCCCCCCCCCCCCACCCCCCCCCCCCCCCACCCCCCCCCCCCCCCACCCCCCCCCCCCCCCACCCCCCCCCCCCCCCACCCCCCCCCCCCCCCACCCCCCCCCCCCCCCACCCCCCCCCCCCCCCACCCCCCCCCCCCCCCACCCCCCCCCCCCCCCACCCCCCCCCCCCCCCACCCCCCCCCCCCCCCACCCCCCCCCCCCCCCACCCCCCCCCCCCCCCACCCCCCCCCCCCCCCACCCCCCCCCCCCCCCACCCCCCCCCCCCCCCACCCCCCCCCCCCCCCACCCCCCCCCCCCCCCACCCCCCCCCCCCCCCACCCCCCCCCCCCCCCACCCCCCCCCCCCCCCACCCCCCCCCCCCCCCACCCCCCCCCCCCCCCACCCCCCCCCCCCCCCACCCCCCCCCCCCCCCACCCCCCCCCCCCCCCACCCCCCCCCCCCCCCACCCCCCCCCCCCCCCACCCCCCCCCCCCCCCACCCCCCCCCCCCCCCACCCCCCCCCCCCCCCACCCCCCCCCCCCCCCACCCCCCCCCCCCCCCACCCCCCCCCCCCCCCACCCCCCCCCCCCCCCACCCCCCCCCCCCCCCACCCCCCCCCCCCCCCACCCCCCCCCCCCCCCACCCCCCCCCCCCCCCACCCCCCCCCCCCCCCACCCCCCCCCCCCCCCACCCCCCCCCCCCCCCACCCCCCCCCCCCCCCACCCCCCCCCCCCCCCACCCCCCCCCCCCCCCACCCCCCCCCCCCCCCACCCCCCCCCCCCCCCACCCCCCCCCCCCCCCACCCCCCCCCCCCCCCACCCCCCCCCCCCCCCACCCCCCCCCCCCCCCACCCCCCCCCCCCCCCACCCCCCCCCCCCCCCACCCCCCCCCCCCCCCACCCCCCCCCCCCCCCACCCCCCCCCCCCCCCACCCCCCCCCCCCCCCACCCCCCCCCCCCCCCACCCCCCCCCCCCCCCACCCCCCCCCCCCCCCACCCCCCCCCCCCCCCACCCCCCCCCCCCCCCACCCCCCCCCCCCCCCACCCCCCCCCCCCCCCACCCCCCCCCCCCCCCACCCCCCCCCCCCCCCACCCCCCCCCCCCCCCACCCCCCCCCCCCCCCACCCCCCCCCCCCCCCACCCCCCCCCCCCCCCACCCCCCCCCCCCCCCACCCCCCCCCCCCCCCACCCCCCCCCCCCCCCACCCCCCCCCCCCCCCACCCCCCCCCCCCCCCACCCCCCCCCCCCCCCACCCCCCCCCCCCCCCACCCCCCCCCCCCCCCACCCCCCCCCCCCCCCACCCCCCCCCCCCCCCACCCCCCCCCCCCCCCACCCCCCCCCCCCCCCACCCCCCCCCCCCCCCACCCCCCCCCCCCCCCACCCCCCCCCCCCCCCACCCCCCCCCCCCCCCACCCCCCCCCCCCCCCACCCCCCCCCCCCCCCACCCCCCCCCCCCCCCACCCCCCCCCCCCCCCACCCCCCCCCCCCCCCACCCCCCCCCCCCCCCACCCCCCCCCCCCCCCACCCCCCCCCCCCCCCACCCCCCCCCCCCCCCACCCCCCCCCCCCCCCACCCCCCCCCCCCCCCACCCCCCCCCCCCCCCACCCCCCCCCCCCCCCACCCCCCCCCCCCCCCACCCCCCCCCCCCCCCACCCCCCCCCCCCCCCACCCCCCCCCCCCCCCACCCCCCCCCCCCCCCACCCCCCCCCCCCCCCACCCCCCCCCCCCCCCACCCCCCCCCCCCCCCACCCCCCCCCCCCCCCACCCCCCCCCCCCCCCACCCCCCCCCCCCCCCACCCCCCCCCCCCCCCACCCCCCCCCCCCCCCACCCCCCCCCCCCCCCACCCCCCCCCCCCCCCACCCCCCCCCCCCCCCACCCCCCCCCCCCCCCACCCCCCCCCCCCCCCACCCCCCCCCCCCCCCACCCCCCCCCCCCCCCACCCCCCCCCCCCCCCACCCCCCCCCCCCCCCACCCCCCCCCCCCCCCACCCCCCCCCCCCCCCACCCCCCCCCCCCCCCACCCCCCCCCCCCCCCACCCCCCCCCCCCCCCACCCCCCCCCCCCCCCACCCCCCCCCCCCCCCACCCCCCCCCCCCCCCACCCCCCCCCCCCCCCACCCCCCCCCCCCCCCACCCCCCCCCCCCCCCACCCCCCCCCCCCCCCACCCCCCCCCCCCCCCACCCCCCCCCCCCCCCACCCCCCCCCCCCCCCACCCCCCCCCCCCCCCACCCCCCCCCCCCCCCACCCCCCCCCCCCCCCACCCCCCCCCCCCCCCACCCCCCCCCCCCCCCACCCCCCCCCCCCCCCACCCCCCCCCCCCCCCACCCCCCCCCCCCCCCACCCCCCCCCCCCCCCACCCCCCCCCCCCCCCACCCCCCCCCCCCCCCACCCCCCCCCCCCCCCACCCCCCCCCCCCCCCACCCCCCCCCCCCCCCACCCCCCCCCCCCCCCACCCCCCCCCCCCCCCACCCCCCCCCCCCCCCACCCCCCCCCCCCCCCACCCCCCCCCCCCCCCACCCCCCCCCCCCCCCACCCCCCCCCCCCCCCACCCCCCCCCCCCCCCACCCCCCCCCCCCCCCACCCCCCCCCCCCCCCACCCCCCCCCCCCCCCACCCCCCCCCCCCCCCACCCCCCCCCCCCCCCACCCCCCCCCCCCCCCACCCCCCCCCCCCCCCACCCCCCCCCCCCCCCACCCCCCCCCCCCCCCACCCCCCCCCCCCCCCACCCCCCCCCCCCCCCACCCCCCCCCCCCCCCACCCCCCCCCCCCCCCACCCCCCCCCCCCCCCACCCCCCCCCCCCCCCACCCCCCCCCCCCCCCACCCCCCCCCCCCCCCACCCCCCCCCCCCCCCACCCCCCCCCCCCCCCACCCCCCCCCCCCCCCACCCCCCCCCCCCCCCACCCCCCCCCCCCCCCACCCCCCCCCCCCCCCACCCCCCCCCCCCCCCACCCCCCCCCCCCCCCACCCCCCCCCCCCCCCACCCCCCCCCCCCCCCACCCCCCCCCCCCCCCACCCCCCCCCCCCCCCACCCCCCCCCCCCCCCACCCCCCCCCCCCCCCACCCCCCCCCCCCCCCACCCCCCCCCCCCCCCACCCCCCCCCCCCCCCACCCCCCCCCCCCCCCACCCCCCCCCCCCCCCACCCCCCCCCCCCCCCACCCCCCCCCCCCCCCACCCCCCCCCCCCCCCACCCCCCCCCCCCCCCACCCCCCCCCCCCCCCACCCCCCCCCCCCCCCACCCCCCCCCCCCCCCACCCCCCCCCCCCCCCACCCCCCCCCCCCCCCACCCCCCCCCCCCCCCACCCCCCCCCCCCCCCACCCCCCCCCCCCCCCACCCCCCCCCCCCCCCACCCCCCCCCCCCCCCACCCCCCCCCCCCCCCACCCCCCCCCCCCCCCACCCCCCCCCCCCCCCACCCCCCCCCCCCCCCACCCCCCCCCCCCCCCACCCCCCCCCCCCCCCACCCCCCCCCCCCCCCACCCCCCCCCCCCCCCACCCCCCCCCCCCCCCACCCCCCCCCCCCCCCACCCCCCCCCCCCCCCACCCCCCCCCCCCCCCACCCCCCCCCCCCCCCACCCCCCCCCCCCCCCACCCCCCCCCCCCCCCACCCCCCCCCCCCCCCACCCCCCCCCCCCCCCACCCCCCCCCCCCCCCACCCCCCCCCCCCCCCACCCCCCCCCCCCCCCACCCCCCCCCCCCCCCACCCCCCCCCCCCCCCACCCCCCCCCCCCCCCACCCCCCCCCCCCCCCACCCCCCCCCCCCCCCACCCCCCCCCCCCCCCACCCCCCCCCCCCCCCACCCCCCCCCCCCCCCACCCCCCCCCCCCCCCACCCCCCCCCCCCCCCACCCCCCCCCCCCCCCACCCCCCCCCCCCCCCACCCCCCCCCCCCCCCACCCCCCCCCCCCCCCACCCCCCCCCCCCCCCACCCCCCCCCCCCCCCACCCCCCCCCCCCCCCACCCCCCCCCCCCCCCACCCCCCCCCCCCCCCACCCCCCCCCCCCCCCACCCCCCCCCCCCCCCACCCCCCCCCCCCCCCACCCCCCCCCCCCCCCACCCCCCCCCCCCCCCACCCCCCCCCCCCCCCACCCCCCCCCCCCCCCACCCCCCCCCCCCCCCACCCCCCCCCCCCCCCACCCCCCCCCCCCCCCACCCCCCCCCCCCCCCACCCCCCCCCCCCCCCACCCCCCCCCCCCCCCACCCCCCCCCCCCCCCACCCCCCCCCCCCCCCACCCCCCCCCCCCCCCACCCCCCCCCCCCCCCACCCCCCCCCCCCCCCACCCCCCCCCCCCCCCACCCCCCCCCCCCCCCACCCCCCCCCCCCCCCACCCCCCCCCCCCCCCACCCCCCCCCCCCCCCACCCCCCCCCCCCCCCACCCCCCCCCCCCCCCACCCCCCCCCCCCCCCACCCCCCCCCCCCCCCACCCCCCCCCCCCCCCACCCCCCCCCCCCCCCACCCCCCCCCCCCCCCACCCCCCCCCCCCCCCACCCCCCCCCCCCCCCACCCCCCCCCCCCCCCACCCCCCCCCCCCCCCACCCCCCCCCCCCCCCACCCCCCCCCCCCCCCACCCCCCCCCCCCCCCACCCCCCCCCCCCCCCACCCCCCCCCCCCCCCACCCCCCCCCCCCCCCACCCCCCCCCCCCCCCACCCCCCCCCCCCCCCACCCCCCCCCCCCCCCACCCCCCCCCCCCCCCACCCCCCCCCCCCCCCACCCCCCCCCCCCCCCACCCCCCCCCCCCCCCACCCCCCCCCCCCCCCACCCCCCCCCCCCCCCACCCCCCCCCCCCCCCACCCCCCCCCCCCCCCACCCCCCCCCCCCCCCACCCCCCCCCCCCCCCACCCCCCCCCCCCCCCACCCCCCCCCCCCCCCACCCCCCCCCCCCCCCACCCCCCCCCCCCCCCACCCCCCCCCCCCCCCACCCCCCCCCCCCCCCACCCCCCCCCCCCCCCACCCCCCCCCCCCCCCACCCCCCCCCCCCCCCACCCCCCCCCCCCCCCACCCCCCCCCCCCCCCACCCCCCCCCCCCCCCACCCCCCCCCCCCCCCACCCCCCCCCCCCCCCACCCCCCCCCCCCCCCACCCCCCCCCCCCCCCACCCCCCCCCCCCCCCACCCCCCCCCCCCCCCACCCCCCCCCCCCCCCACCCCCCCCCCCCCCCACCCCCCCCCCCCCCCACCCCCCCCCCCCCCCACCCCCCCCCCCCCCCACCCCCCCCCCCCCCCACCCCCCCCCCCCCCCACCCCCCCCCCCCCCCACCCCCCCCCCCCCCCACCCCCCCCCCCCCCCACCCCCCCCCCCCCCCACCCCCCCCCCCCCCCACCCCCCCCCCCCCCCACCCCCCCCCCCCCCCACCCCCCCCCCCCCCCACCCCCCCCCCCCCCCACCCCCCCCCCCCCCCACCCCCCCCCCCCCCCACCCCCCCCCCCCCCCACCCCCCCCCCCCCCCACCCCCCCCCCCCCCCACCCCCCCCCCCCCCCACCCCCCCCCCCCCCCACCCCCCCCCCCCCCCACCCCCCCCCCCCCCCACCCCCCCCCCCCCCCACCCCCCCCCCCCCCCACCCCCCCCCCCCCCCACCCCCCCCCCCCCCCACCCCCCCCCCCCCCCACCCCCCCCCCCCCCCACCCCCCCCCCCCCCCACCCCCCCCCCCCCCCACCCCCCCCCCCCCCCACCCCCCCCCCCCCCCACCCCCCCCCCCCCCCACCCCCCCCCCCCCCCACCCCCCCCCCCCCCCACCCCCCCCCCCCCCCACCCCCCCCCCCCCCCACCCCCCCCCCCCCCCACCCCCCCCCCCCCCCACCCCCCCCCCCCCCCACCCCCCCCCCCCCCCACCCCCCCCCCCCCCCACCCCCCCCCCCCCCCACCCCCCCCCCCCCCCACCCCCCCCCCCCCCCACCCCCCCCCCCCCCCACCCCCCCCCCCCCCCACCCCCCCCCCCCCCCACCCCCCCCCCCCCCCACCCCCCCCCCCCCCCACCCCCCCCCCCCCCCACCCCCCCCCCCCCCCACCCCCCCCCCCCCCCACCCCCCCCCCCCCCCACCCCCCCCCCCCCCCACCCCCCCCCCCCCCCACCCCCCCCCCCCCCCACCCCCCCCCCCCCCCACCCCCCCCCCCCCCCACCCCCCCCCCCCCCCACCCCCCCCCCCCCCCACCCCCCCCCCCCCCCACCCCCCCCCCCCCCCACCCCCCCCCCCCCCCACCCCCCCCCCCCCCCACCCCCCCCCCCCCCCACCCCCCCCCCCCCCCACCCCCCCCCCCCCCCACCCCCCCCCCCCCCCACCCCCCCCCCCCCCCACCCCCCCCCCCCCCCACCCCCCCCCCCCCCCACCCCCCCCCCCCCCCACCCCCCCCCCCCCCCACCCCCCCCCCCCCCCACCCCCCCCCCCCCCCACCCCCCCCCCCCCCCACCCCCCCCCCCCCCCACCCCCCCCCCCCCCCACCCCCCCCCCCCCCCACCCCCCCCCCCCCCCACCCCCCCCCCCCCCCACCCCCCCCCCCCCCCACCCCCCCCCCCCCCCACCCCCCCCCCCCCCCACCCCCCCCCCCCCCCACCCCCCCCCCCCCCCACCCCCCCCCCCCCCCACCCCCCCCCCCCCCCACCCCCCCCCCCCCCCACCCCCCCCCCCCCCCACCCCCCCCCCCCCCCACCCCCCCCCCCCCCCACCCCCCCCCCCCCCCACCCCCCCCCCCCCCCACCCCCCCCCCCCCCCACCCCCCCCCCCCCCCACCCCCCCCCCCCCCCACCCCCCCCCCCCCCCACCCCCCCCCCCCCCCACCCCCCCCCCCCCCCACCCCCCCCCCCCCCCACCCCCCCCCCCCCCCACCCCCCCCCCCCCCCACCCCCCCCCCCCCCCACCCCCCCCCCCCCCCACCCCCCCCCCCCCCCACCCCCCCCCCCCCCCACCCCCCCCCCCCCCCACCCCCCCCCCCCCCCACCCCCCCCCCCCCCCACCCCCCCCCCCCCCCACCCCCCCCCCCCCCCACCCCCCCCCCCCCCCACCCCCCCCCCCCCCCACCCCCCCCCCCCCCCACCCCCCCCCCCCCCCACCCCCCCCCCCCCCCACCCCCCCCCCCCCCCACCCCCCCCCCCCCCCACCCCCCCCCCCCCCCACCCCCCCCCCCCCCCACCCCCCCCCCCCCCCACCCCCCCCCCCCCCCACCCCCCCCCCCCCCCACCCCCCCCCCCCCCCACCCCCCCCCCCCCCCACCCCCCCCCCCCCCCACCCCCCCCCCCCCCCACCCCCCCCCCCCCCCACCCCCCCCCCCCCCCACCCCCCCCCCCCCCCACCCCCCCCCCCCCCCACCCCCCCCCCCCCCCACCCCCCCCCCCCCCCACCCCCCCCCCCCCCCACCCCCCCCCCCCCCCACCCCCCCCCCCCCCCACCCCCCCCCCCCCCCACCCCCCCCCCCCCCCACCCCCCCCCCCCCCCACCCCCCCCCCCCCCCACCCCCCCCCCCCCCCACCCCCCCCCCCCCCCACCCCCCCCCCCCCCCACCCCCCCCCCCCCCCACCCCCCCCCCCCCCCACCCCCCCCCCCCCCCACCCCCCCCCCCCCCCACCCCCCCCCCCCCCCACCCCCCCCCCCCCCCACCCCCCCCCCCCCCCACCCCCCCCCCCCCCCACCCCCCCCCCCCCCCACCCCCCCCCCCCCCCACCCCCCCCCCCCCCCACCCCCCCCCCCCCCCACCCCCCCCCCCCCCCACCCCCCCCCCCCCCCACCCCCCCCCCCCCCCACCCCCCCCCCCCCCCACCCCCCCCCCCCCCCACCCCCCCCCCCCCCCACCCCCCCCCCCCCCCACCCCCCCCCCCCCCCACCCCCCCCCCCCCCCACCCCCCCCCCCCCCCACCCCCCCCCCCCCCCACCCCCCCCCCCCCCCACCCCCCCCCCCCCCCACCCCCCCCCCCCCCCACCCCCCCCCCCCCCCACCCCCCCCCCCCCCCACCCCCCCCCCCCCCCACCCCCCCCCCCCCCCACCCCCCCCCCCCCCCACCCCCCCCCCCCCCCACCCCCCCCCCCCCCCACCCCCCCCCCCCCCCACCCCCCCCCCCCCCCACCCCCCCCCCCCCCCACCCCCCCCCCCCCCCACCCCCCCCCCCCCCCACCCCCCCCCCCCCCCACCCCCCCCCCCCCCCACCCCCCCCCCCCCCCACCCCCCCCCCCCCCCACCCCCCCCCCCCCCCACCCCCCCCCCCCCCCACCCCCCCCCCCCCCCACCCCCCCCCCCCCCCACCCCCCCCCCCCCCCACCCCCCCCCCCCCCCACCCCCCCCCCCCCCCACCCCCCCCCCCCCCCACCCCCCCCCCCCCCCACCCCCCCCCCCCCCCACCCCCCCCCCCCCCCACCCCCCCCCCCCCCCACCCCCCCCCCCCCCCACCCCCCCCCCCCCCCACCCCCCCCCCCCCCCACCCCCCCCCCCCCCCACCCCCCCCCCCCCCCACCCCCCCCCCCCCCCACCCCCCCCCCCCCCCACCCCCCCCCCCCCCCACCCCCCCCCCCCCCCACCCCCCCCCCCCCCCACCCCCCCCCCCCCCCACCCCCCCCCCCCCCCACCCCCCCCCCCCCCCACCCCCCCCCCCCCCCACCCCCCCCCCCCCCCACCCCCCCCCCCCCCCACCCCCCCCCCCCCCCACCCCCCCCCCCCCCCACCCCCCCCCCCCCCCACCCCCCCCCCCCCCCACCCCCCCCCCCCCCCACCCCCCCCCCCCCCCACCCCCCCCCCCCCCCACCCCCCCCCCCCCCCACCCCCCCCCCCCCCCACCCCCCCCCCCCCCCACCCCCCCCCCCCCCCACCCCCCCCCCCCCCCACCCCCCCCCCCCCCCACCCCCCCCCCCCCCCACCCCCCCCCCCCCCCACCCCCCCCCCCCCCCACCCCCCCCCCCCCCCACCCCCCCCCCCCCCCACCCCCCCCCCCCCCCACCCCCCCCCCCCCCCACCCCCCCCCCCCCCCACCCCCCCCCCCCCCCACCCCCCCCCCCCCCCACCCCCCCCCCCCCCCACCCCCCCCCCCCCCCACCCCCCCCCCCCCCCACCCCCCCCCCCCCCCACCCCCCCCCCCCCCCACCCCCCCCCCCCCCCACCCCCCCCCCCCCCCACCCCCCCCCCCCCCCACCCCCCCCCCCCCCCACCCCCCCCCCCCCCCACCCCCCCCCCCCCCCACCCCCCCCCCCCCCCACCCCCCCCCCCCCCCACCCCCCCCCCCCCCCACCCCCCCCCCCCCCCACCCCCCCCCCCCCCCACCCCCCCCCCCCCCCACCCCCCCCCCCCCCCACCCCCCCCCCCCCCCACCCCCCCCCCCCCCCACCCCCCCCCCCCCCCACCCCCCCCCCCCCCCACCCCCCCCCCCCCCCACCCCCCCCCCCCCCCACCCCCCCCCCCCCCCACCCCCCCCCCCCCCCACCCCCCCCCCCCCCCACCCCCCCCCCCCCCCACCCCCCCCCCCCCCCACCCCCCCCCCCCCCCACCCCCCCCCCCCCCCACCCCCCCCCCCCCCCACCCCCCCCCCCCCCCACCCCCCCCCCCCCCCACCCCCCCCCCCCCCCACCCCCCCCCCCCCCCACCCCCCCCCCCCCCCACCCCCCCCCCCCCCCACCCCCCCCCCCCCCCACCCCCCCCCCCCCCCACCCCCCCCCCCCCCCACCCCCCCCCCCCCCCACCCCCCCCCCCCCCCACCCCCCCCCCCCCCCACCCCCCCCCCCCCCCACCCCCCCCCCCCCCCACCCCCCCCCCCCCCCACCCCCCCCCCCCCCCACCCCCCCCCCCCCCCACCCCCCCCCCCCCCCACCCCCCCCCCCCCCCACCCCCCCCCCCCCCCACCCCCCCCCCCCCCCACCCCCCCCCCCCCCCACCCCCCCCCCCCCCCACCCCCCCCCCCCCCCACCCCCCCCCCCCCCCACCCCCCCCCCCCCCCACCCCCCCCCCCCCCCACCCCCCCCCCCCCCCACCCCCCCCCCCCCCCACCCCCCCCCCCCCCCACCCCCCCCCCCCCCCACCCCCCCCCCCCCCCACCCCCCCCCCCCCCCACCCCCCCCCCCCCCCACCCCCCCCCCCCCCCACCCCCCCCCCCCCCCACCCCCCCCCCCCCCCACCCCCCCCCCCCCCCACCCCCCCCCCCCCCCACCCCCCCCCCCCCCCACCCCCCCCCCCCCCCACCCCCCCCCCCCCCCACCCCCCCCCCCCCCCACCCCCCCCCCCCCCCACCCCCCCCCCCCCCCACCCCCCCCCCCCCCCACCCCCCCCCCCCCCCACCCCCCCCCCCCCCCACCCCCCCCCCCCCCCACCCCCCCCCCCCCCCACCCCCCCCCCCCCCCACCCCCCCCCCCCCCCACCCCCCCCCCCCCCCACCCCCCCCCCCCCCCACCCCCCCCCCCCCCCACCCCCCCCCCCCCCCACCCCCCCCCCCCCCCACCCCCCCCCCCCCCCACCCCCCCCCCCCCCCACCCCCCCCCCCCCCCACCCCCCCCCCCCCCCACCCCCCCCCCCCCCCACCCCCCCCCCCCCCCACCCCCCCCCCCCCCCACCCCCCCCCCCCCCCACCCCCCCCCCCCCCCACCCCCCCCCCCCCCCACCCCCCCCCCCCCCCACCCCCCCCCCCCCCCACCCCCCCCCCCCCCCACCCCCCCCCCCCCCCACCCCCCCCCCCCCCCACCCCCCCCCCCCCCCACCCCCCCCCCCCCCCACCCCCCCCCCCCCCCACCCCCCCCCCCCCCCACCCCCCCCCCCCCCCACCCCCCCCCCCCCCCACCCCCCCCCCCCCCCACCCCCCCCCCCCCCCACCCCCCCCCCCCCCCACCCCCCCCCCCCCCCACCCCCCCCCCCCCCCACCCCCCCCCCCCCCCACCCCCCCCCCCCCCCACCCCCCCCCCCCCCCACCCCCCCCCCCCCCCACCCCCCCCCCCCCCCACCCCCCCCCCCCCCCACCCCCCCCCCCCCCCACCCCCCCCCCCCCCCACCCCCCCCCCCCCCCACCCCCCCCCCCCCCCACCCCCCCCCCCCCCCACCCCCCCCCCCCCCCACCCCCCCCCCCCCCCACCCCCCCCCCCCCCCACCCCCCCCCCCCCCCACCCCCCCCCCCCCCCACCCCCCCCCCCCCCCACCCCCCCCCCCCCCCACCCCCCCCCCCCCCCACCCCCCCCCCCCCCCACCCCCCCCCCCCCCCACCCCCCCCCCCCCCCACCCCCCCCCCCCCCCACCCCCCCCCCCCCCCACCCCCCCCCCCCCCCACCCCCCCCCCCCCCCACCCCCCCCCCCCCCCACCCCCCCCCCCCCCCACCCCCCCCCCCCCCCACCCCCCCCCCCCCCCACCCCCCCCCCCCCCCACCCCCCCCCCCCCCCACCCCCCCCCCCCCCCACCCCCCCCCCCCCCCACCCCCCCCCCCCCCCACCCCCCCCCCCCCCCACCCCCCCCCCCCCCCACCCCCCCCCCCCCCCACCCCCCCCCCCCCCCACCCCCCCCCCCCCCCACCCCCCCCCCCCCCCACCCCCCCCCCCCCCCACCCCCCCCCCCCCCCACCCCCCCCCCCCCCCACCCCCCCCCCCCCCCACCCCCCCCCCCCCCCACCCCCCCCCCCCCCCACCCCCCCCCCCCCCCACCCCCCCCCCCCCCCACCCCCCCCCCCCCCCACCCCCCCCCCCCCCCACCCCCCCCCCCCCCCACCCCCCCCCCCCCCCACCCCCCCCCCCCCCCACCCCCCCCCCCCCCCACCCCCCCCCCCCCCCACCCCCCCCCCCCCCCACCCCCCCCCCCCCCCACCCCCCCCCCCCCCCACCCCCCCCCCCCCCCACCCCCCCCCCCCCCCACCCCCCCCCCCCCCCACCCCCCCCCCCCCCCACCCCCCCCCCCCCCCACCCCCCCCCCCCCCCACCCCCCCCCCCCCCCACCCCCCCCCCCCCCCACCCCCCCCCCCCCCCACCCCCCCCCCCCCCCACCCCCCCCCCCCCCCACCCCCCCCCCCCCCCACCCCCCCCCCCCCCCACCCCCCCCCCCCCCCACCCCCCCCCCCCCCCACCCCCCCCCCCCCCCACCCCCCCCCCCCCCCACCCCCCCCCCCCCCCACCCCCCCCCCCCCCCACCCCCCCCCCCCCCCACCCCCCCCCCCCCCCACCCCCCCCCCCCCCCACCCCCCCCCCCCCCCACCCCCCCCCCCCCCCACCCCCCCCCCCCCCCACCCCCCCCCCCCCCCACCCCCCCCCCCCCCCACCCCCCCCCCCCCCCACCCCCCCCCCCCCCCACCCCCCCCCCCCCCCACCCCCCCCCCCCCCCACCCCCCCCCCCCCCCACCCCCCCCCCCCCCCACCCCCCCCCCCCCCCACCCCCCCCCCCCCCCACCCCCCCCCCCCCCCACCCCCCCCCCCCCCCACCCCCCCCCCCCCCCACCCCCCCCCCCCCCCACCCCCCCCCCCCCCCACCCCCCCCCCCCCCCACCCCCCCCCCCCCCCACCCCCCCCCCCCCCCACCCCCCCCCCCCCCCACCCCCCCCCCCCCCCACCCCCCCCCCCCCCCACCCCCCCCCCCCCCCACCCCCCCCCCCCCCCACCCCCCCCCCCCCCCACCCCCCCCCCCCCCCACCCCCCCCCCCCCCCACCCCCCCCCCCCCCCACCCCCCCCCCCCCCCACCCCCCCCCCCCCCCACCCCCCCCCCCCCCCACCCCCCCCCCCCCCCACCCCCCCCCCCCCCCACCCCCCCCCCCCCCCACCCCCCCCCCCCCCCACCCCCCCCCCCCCCCACCCCCCCCCCCCCCCACCCCCCCCCCCCCCCACCCCCCCCCCCCCCCACCCCCCCCCCCCCCCACCCCCCCCCCCCCCCACCCCCCCCCCCCCCCACCCCCCCCCCCCCCCACCCCCCCCCCCCCCCACCCCCCCCCCCCCCCACCCCCCCCCCCCCCCACCCCCCCCCCCCCCCACCCCCCCCCCCCCCCACCCCCCCCCCCCCCCACCCCCCCCCCCCCCCACCCCCCCCCCCCCCCACCCCCCCCCCCCCCCACCCCCCCCCCCCCCCACCCCCCCCCCCCCCCACCCCCCCCCCCCCCCACCCCCCCCCCCCCCCACCCCCCCCCCCCCCCACCCCCCCCCCCCCCCACCCCCCCCCCCCCCCACCCCCCCCCCCCCCCACCCCCCCCCCCCCCCACCCCCCCCCCCCCCCACCCCCCCCCCCCCCCACCCCCCCCCCCCCCCACCCCCCCCCCCCCCCACCCCCCCCCCCCCCCACCCCCCCCCCCCCCCACCCCCCCCCCCCCCCACCCCCCCCCCCCCCCACCCCCCCCCCCCCCCACCCCCCCCCCCCCCCACCCCCCCCCCCCCCCACCCCCCCCCCCCCCCACCCCCCCCCCCCCCCACCCCCCCCCCCCCCCACCCCCCCCCCCCCCCACCCCCCCCCCCCCCCACCCCCCCCCCCCCCCACCCCCCCCCCCCCCCACCCCCCCCCCCCCCCACCCCCCCCCCCCCCCACCCCCCCCCCCCCCCACCCCCCCCCCCCCCCACCCCCCCCCCCCCCCACCCCCCCCCCCCCCCACCCCCCCCCCCCCCCACCCCCCCCCCCCCCCACCCCCCCCCCCCCCCACCCCCCCCCCCCCCCACCCCCCCCCCCCCCCACCCCCCCCCCCCCCCACCCCCCCCCCCCCCCACCCCCCCCCCCCCCCACCCCCCCCCCCCCCCACCCCCCCCCCCCCCCACCCCCCCCCCCCCCCACCCCCCCCCCCCCCCACCCCCCCCCCCCCCCACCCCCCCCCCCCCCCACCCCCCCCCCCCCCCACCCCCCCCCCCCCCCACCCCCCCCCCCCCCCACCCCCCCCCCCCCCCACCCCCCCCCCCCCCCACCCCCCCCCCCCCCCACCCCCCCCCCCCCCCACCCCCCCCCCCCCCCACCCCCCCCCCCCCCCACCCCCCCCCCCCCCCACCCCCCCCCCCCCCCACCCCCCCCCCCCCCCACCCCCCCCCCCCCCCACCCCCCCCCCCCCCCACCCCCCCCCCCCCCCACCCCCCCCCCCCCCCACCCCCCCCCCCCCCCACCCCCCCCCCCCCCCACCCCCCCCCCCCCCCACCCCCCCCCCCCCCCACCCCCCCCCCCCCCCACCCCCCCCCCCCCCCACCCCCCCCCCCCCCCACCCCCCCCCCCCCCCACCCCCCCCCCCCCCCACCCCCCCCCCCCCCCACCCCCCCCCCCCCCCACCCCCCCCCCCCCCCACCCCCCCCCCCCCCCACCCCCCCCCCCCCCCACCCCCCCCCCCCCCCACCCCCCCCCCCCCCCACCCCCCCCCCCCCCCACCCCCCCCCCCCCCCACCCCCCCCCCCCCCCACCCCCCCCCCCCCCCACCCCCCCCCCCCCCCACCCCCCCAAGGAATTTGTCTCCGGTGCATATGCTCTCA
>NC_059426.1:183193867-183210653 GCF_021028975.2 Sphaerodactylus townsendi
GGGTGACAGTTACACACAGGCAGCTTCATGGCCTGGTGCGCCAGGAAAAAGACGTTCTTCCTGGCTCAGGTATAGACTTTCGGTGATTTGAAGGTCCGATTACCTGCCCGCAACAGGGAGGAATGTCATGTGAAAATTTGGGGGCGATCCGTCCAGCCGTTTCAGCGTTAGGGCATGACTAACAAAGTCACTGTTAGCTTTTTATATATATAGATATCTGCATTTTTTCCACTTTTAGTCCTTCTTATAAAACTACTTTAGTCCAATATGCTGTTTTCATTTAAGTCTCTGTGATCCTACCATTATTTCTCTATTTATATGTTTACAACAAGCAGTCTGCAAAGGATTTCCAATCTTTAAGAAAAAACTGTTCATATTCTTGTCTCTTATAAACACCATCAGCCTTGCCATCTATGCATATTCTATGACTTTTAAAATCCAGTCTTGTTCTGTCGGAATTTTATTATCGCACCATTTGTATGCATATAAAATCCTTGCTGCGGTTGTCCTGTACATAAAAAGTGTTCTATATTGATCTGGAGTATCCTCCCAATCAACCCCAACAAAAATGCCTCTAAGAGTTTGGATTTATAACTCTCCTCAAAGGGGCTTACAAACTCCTTTCCCTCCTCCCCTATCAAACACACCTGTGAGGTGGGGTGGGACTGAGAGAGTTTCTGAATAACTGTGTTCAGCCCAAGGTCACCCAGCTGGGATGTGTTGGGAGTGCACAAGCTAATCTTGGTTCACCAGATTAACCTCCCACAGCTCAAGTGGCAGAGTGGGGGAATCAAACCCAGTTCCCCAGATTAGAGTGCACCTACTCTTAACCACTACACCATATGACCTTTAGCTCTGAAATCAATATTTATAGTTTTACAGAAATCAGACAATGCAGGCATAATTGATTAATTTAAAAAATGATCCCATTTTCTAGCTAAGATTGCCACCCACAGAGATTTGTGAGATTTTTTAAAAAGGCAATATAAATAAAATTCAGTATAACTGTTCCCTTTTGGAGAGGGCTTTCAGTTGGGCAATGATGAAGGGATTCCTGACTGTTTCTTGTCCTCCCACACCTAACCCCATCAATGGTAGTTGGAAATGCATGAGAGGGGGAATGTCAGCTGGAGTTAGATCCAGGGACGATAGACAGCCCCTTGGCCGCCCACAGGGCCTTTTCACATTTTAACCTCAAGTAGACTCTCTCTCACACACAATAATAATACATACTACACACATCAAAGACGCGCACGCGACGCTATCACATCGCACGCACACACACACACACATTATGCAAATACATGAAATAATAGAAAGCAGACATACTTTTTTTGTAGATTCATTTTTTATGAATTTGTATTTGGCAAAAAATCAGCATATTTCTGTGCTAGTTAAGCTAGAAAGAGCTTCCCCTAGGGTAGAAAGTTATGATATTTTTTTTGTGTCGACCAGCTAGCATTACTGGCAAATACTAACTTCCATTGCATGCAGTATATCAGACATCAGACTCTGAAACTGATTATAATTGTATTGAATACTTTATCCAGTCATTCAAACATTAATTGATATATATAAAAATTCATAAGAGAACATTTGTGGGAAGAAACAGTTATAGCACTAGCAAATATTTAATACCCAATGGCTAAGGACAGTTCTTGAACATCACTGTATATTGTCCTATTGTGGCACTCTAGTAACCATTCACAATTAGGTTATCCTCTGTGAACATGACAGTCATAAGCTTCAAATTATTGTTACCACAATATACCAGTACAATAACTAACAATATGTAAGGAACTCCGCTATAGCTCTGTATCTGCATTTGCACCCAGATGTGCAGAGGTTCTATCTGGTAAATAATCACAGGACACGCCTTTGGAATTAAATTGGGCTGCAACCCTTTTTATTGATGCAGAAGCTGGGCAAGCAAGAGGAGCTTATCCATTTTGTGGCCGGGTCAGCACCCTTGGCTGACCCCAGCTCCACACCCCAATCCATATTGGGGAGGACAGGGAGGTACTGGGCCACCTGGGTGCCCGCCTCGTGTGGCCTCCTTTCCTGCTGGGGTGTCAGGCCCTAATTGCACAGGCCTCCCAGAGCATGCACCATGAGCCCGCCCCACCCCAGGCCTTTTAGGGGGGCCCCAAACCCCGGGGAGGCCCGACGCGCAAGCTCGGCCCCCCCTAAAGTTGCCCTCCTCGGCCCAAACCGCCAAGGCGGCGAAAAAGGGAGCAGCACTAAAACCTGCCCAAATAGGGAGGGAGGGCGGGCTGCCAGTTTGCTCCAGGCTTTGAAAAAGGCTGGAGCAACTGTGGTGCTGTGTAATATATAGATAGCGGTTTCCACTCCCTAACACTCATGCACATCAAGTGATCAGGCTGAGTGGGGCTGGGCCGCATGGCCAGCCCAGGGCGCGCATGCTCACTGTTCCAGAGCTCACCATGTGCCTTGCCCTCTGTTGCAATTACGGCCCAAAGTTGATTCTGGGGCTGTTATTTTTGGAGGAAACAACTAAGTCACATAGATAGTTTTTTGCTGAATGAATGTGGTTCTGAGTGGGTTGTAAAAATCGTTGTCTCAACCAGAAATTAGCATAAATTTCTGCATATTTACTTGCATGTGCAACATTAGTGTTGAAACCATAAACTCATGTGAGATTGGTTCTCTTCTGTAAGCTGAAAAAGAACAAATAAAAAAAATTCAGTATTTTACAAATTAATCACCATGATATGAGGAAGGTTGTTATTTTTAACAAAGGCTCACTTCTAGCATATCATTGGAACTGGCTCACTTCAAATGTCCTCAAATTTGACTAAGGGGTATCACCTGAATGTCAATTCACCTTTTTTTTCAGGAGTTCAAATATTGAGGAAATTTTCTTCCTAGCCTCAGTAAAATACCAGTTTGAAAACTTGGGAAATATTCCTCTTGCCCACAATATAATCCTTTGTATACCAGTGTGGTGTAATGATAGACCTTGGTGAAATGATTAAGGATGCTCACTGGATGATTTTTGGGTAAAAGTCACACTAATCCACCTCAACCTAATCCACCTCAAAGAGTGACTGTGAGGGAAAATGGAGGAGGGGAGCCCCCCTTGATTGCCATTGGAAAGGTTACGGTAGTCTTCCATGCAAGCACCAGGATATATCTGACTCCATGGAGTGACATCACACACAATGTTTACTAGGCAGAATATGTTTAGCTCCAGCAAGCTGGGTGCTCATTTTTAGGGTTGGAGATTCGGACAGTCCAAATCCGAATTTTTACCGAATCTGCATGGATTCGGACGGGCCCGGACGCAGCAGGGGCCGAATTTGAGCTTCGTCCTAATTTAACAGATCCGAATCCATGGGATTCGGATTACCAGCCTAATTATTAAGTGGGGGTTTTATTTTTTTTGGTGTTTTTTCTACATTTCGGCCTGCAGGGGAGACATTTTTAAACATATCAGCAATTGTAGGTATCAGGGGATCCGGTCCTGATGATACCCCTCCAAGTTTGGTGCATCTTGGTTTAGGGGGGCCAAAGTTGCGGACCCCAAAAGTGGTGTCCCTATCCCATTCTTTCCAATGGGACCAAGGAGATGAGGGCTGTTCCTTTCGAGGGTCCATAACTTGGCCCTGAACCAAACTGCAATTCAGTCTTGAGAGGGTAATTTCATCAGGACAGTCTCCTGGTGATACACTGAAATATTGGTACATATACATCTACAAATGCACCCCCTGCAGGCACCCCCAGAAATTTGCACAAGATTCTTTGTTCTGCAGTGACTTAGCTGCATTGCTGTCAATAGGGAATTTCTGAGGGGGCTGTGGAGTGCACATTTTTCATAGGGTAAACCCAATAAACTAGGATGACACCATCCAGGCTTGGGGAACTTTACTTCAGGGGGCAGTGGGAGATGGGCCCTACCCTTTTTGGGTCCCATAGAATTAAACCCCCTGAAGCAAAATTCCCCAAACCTGGATGGTGTCATCCAGAGACTCTCCTGAAGATACCCTGAAAGTTTTGTGACCATACCTTCAGAAATGTGCACCTCACAGCCCTCTACCAGAAATTCCCTATTGACAGCAATACAGCTAAGTCACTGCAGAACAAAGAATCTTGGGCAAATTTCTGGGGGTAAAAAAGTCTGCAGGGGACGCATTTTGAGACGTATTGGCACCAAATTATCAGGGTATCATCAGGTGACTGTCCTGATGTTGCCCACCAAGTTTGGTGCAGTTTGGTTTGGGGGGGCAAAGGTATGGACCCTCAAAGGGGGTGCAACTATCCCCCATTGTTTCCAATGGGAGCTGATAGGGGATGGGGGGCTACACCTTTGAGAGTCCATAACTTTGGCTCCCCTGAACCAAACTGCACCAAACTTTGGGGGTACTCACTCGCATGCCAGTCTCCTGATGTTACCCTGGAAAGTTTGGTGTCACTAGCTTTAAAAATGCTGGTTTGGCGTGAGCCTCACCGCTCACCCACTCCAGCAGGCTTCATGTGCAGGAGCGGTGAAACATGAAAACCGGAATTTTTAAAGTTAGTGGCACCAAATTTCAGGGTATCATCAGGATACTGTCCTGATGACACCCCCCAAGTTTGGTACAGTTTGGTTCAGGGGGGCCAAAGTTATGGACCCTCAAAGGGGGGCCTCTATCCCCCATTGTTTCCAATGACAGCTAAGGAGAGAGGTGGCGTACCATTTTGAGGGTCCATACCTTTGGCCCCCCTAAACCAAACTGCACCAAGCGCGGGGTGTCATCAGGGACAGTCTTCCTGATGATACCCTGATATTTTGGTGCTGATATACTAAAAATGTGCCCCTGCAGGCACCCCCCCCCAAAAATTTGCCTGCTGGGTTTTTTTTTTCTGCAGTGACTTCTGCATTGCTGTCAATGTGGAATTTCTGGTGGAGGGCTGTGGGGTGCAGCCTATCAAGGTACAGTCACAAAATGTTCAGGGTATCTTTAGGAGAGCCTTTGGATGACACCATCCAGGTTTGAGGAACTTTGCTTATGGGGGCAGTGGGAGATGGACCCTACCCATAACATTGAACCCCTTGAAGCAAATCTTGGTCAATCAAACCTGGATGGTGTCATGAAGAGACTCTCCTGAAGACACCCTGAAAGTTTTGTGGGTTTACCACGAGAAAGGTGCACTCCACACCCCTCCCACAGAAATTTCCTATTGTCTGCAATGGAGCCAGCCAGCCACTACAGAGCACAGAATCTGGGGAAATTTCTTTGGGTGACTGTGAGGGGTTCAGTTTGAGAGCTATTGTCACCAAAATTTCGGGGTATGATAAATGTAATTGTTCCTATGATACTCCCCTGTTTAGTGAAGCTGGTTCAGGGGTCTAACGTTATGGACCTTCAAAAGTGTAGCCCTCATCTCCTGTTAGCTTCCATTGGAAACAATCGGGGATGGGGCACCACCTTTTGAGGGTCAATAACTTCTGTTCCCTTGAACCAAACTTCACCAAACTTGGGGAGAATCATCGGGACAGTCTCCAGATGATATCCTGAAATTTTGGTGCCGCTAGCTTTAAAATTGCGTCCCCTGCAGGCCAAAAACGTGTAAAAACACCCAAAATTCAAAAAAATAATAAAACGGACCCGAATTTTTCGGATTTACCCGAATTTTCGGGTATATCCGAATTGGCTATGATTCGGATTCGGGCATACAAATCATTTTATGCCCCAAAATACCCAAATCCGAATTTTACCGAATTTTTTTAGTATTGACCAACCCTACTCATTTTACTGACTTCAGAAGGATGGAAGGCTGAGTCAACCTTGAGCCAGCTACCTGAAACCTATTTTCATTGGGATCAAACTCACGTTATGAGCAGAGCTTTGACTGCAATATTGCATCTACTCTCCGCCACAGACTCCTTTGCTGGAAAGCAAAGCAGTGTAAAAATAAATAAATATAATGCAAAAAAACTTGCAACCTGGAAATTGGTTAAATAATACAAAAAGTAGTAGCTAAGAATATCACATATTAGGAAAAACTGATCCTATTGCATCTCAAGAATGGTTATGCTCACTAATATTTGCATTTCTACTAGGGTTGGCTTCTGTCACTCATCACTCTGTTGCTGAAGCGCAGGGTGTGGGTAAGAAATTTCTTGTGAGCATCTTTTTTTTGTAAATCATGTCATTTAATGACAGTCTAATCAGCATGCACTTCCATGGCTATTGCATATTTTATGAGGGGCCTTTTCTTCTCTCTGTCAGGGGCATTTAAATTGTTTTAAGAAAGCCTTTTCTTTAAGCACAATGTTGTATCACAGTTATTTTACAGAGTGAAAAAATCTGCCTTGCCTGTTTAATGTCTTTATCAAAAACAAAATCTGTTTTTACCCTCTTCTGATTTCAAAACAGCTTTTGACAGTTGGATAATACCTTCCCATGAAGCTGTATTAAGGAATCCATGTTTTGCATTGTTGAAGAGCTTCGGTTAACCTTGGTCTGGCTCAAAGAACTTCCATTAGATTCTGTTGGAGAGAGGAAAACAATCTCTTCCAGGGACTGTGAATTGCTTTTTCCTATTCAAAGTTGGGCCCAGGACTTCACAGATCTGAGCATCAATGTAAAAAAATACCCACCAGAATATCTGATTTCCCATTCCATGTGTATTCAGTTTCTTTCTTATTCTTTGTATAGTTTCTTGGAGAGTTTCTGGGAGATGTGTCAGAGGGGCTGGCAGTTTGCCAGAGTTTAGGCTCCAGGAGCCTGAAGTAGGAACCTTTAATACTTGACCCAAAGCTCTCCAGGCCAAGGAACAGAAAAGAGAGGGGAGGAGAAGAGAGAAAAGATTGTTTTGCTTCACTGCAATTTCCATTTTTTGGTTATTATAACATGCTCATAAAGTTGCCCTTTGCATGTAATGAATAATTCCAACTAATATTTCATCCAGAGACTTTGCCCTTGCTTCCTGCTGATGTGTCATATCTGTGAGCTGAATGCAATATTTTATATGGATTCATCTAATACTTTCTTAAAAGTCTCTGATGATTGCAGCAAACTGTACAGTGAAACTCTATTACATTTAATTGGGGGAAAAAAATTGCTAGCACAGTGCTTCTTAGTAATTTTTTAATCACTGGCAGGAGATACAAAATACCAATTTAACATGTATATATGACCATCTTGTATGTTGCATTTTTAAATATTTGCAAATATTGTTGTGGGGCTTAGGAAAGATGACATGTATGGGTGGATCTTTATGGAACTAAAGCTTAGCCTGCCTACCTCAGCCAATTTGGGGCTTATTCATGCTAAAAAAACACTGCAGAATTATTGTTTCCAGGACTTCTACACTATGCTTGTAGTATGAGAACATGAACACTACTATTATCAATATTCCTGTCCCACTCTTCAAATATTATCCCTGTCTTCAACTTTAACTCTTTCTGCCCTAATTTAGTGTCTTTGTGTGGTATTAGAGACTAAAGATCCCCAGTTGACTGAATGCTGCTGTCCTGTTAACAGACAAGCTTTTTTAAATACAGATGTCTTCAATCTCTGCTGTATTTTTTCACAGCATCTGTGTTTGACTTCTTGTCATATGTTGTCTCCCTCCCCTTGGGCTCACTGCAGGGCAATTTCTTGCCCCCACTGGCTCTCCCAGCTCTCTCCTGTTTTCACAGCAGGAGAAAACGAGGGAAGAGGGCACAGTGTGTTGCTGGCCCAGCAACATCATTTTCAGTTGCCATGACGCTATGATGGCACAGAGATTTCCCTATTCTCTGTAGTTTTCTACATAGATATTGGGGAAAATCCTAGAGAACTATATGATGCTCTCCTTCCCCATGCTCCAAATTTGCAAGAATTGCCAGGCCTGGCAACTTCTTCTGCCTTTGGAGGAACAATGGAAGAATACATTGAGACCTCATTTGGCCTGAGATGGGCTGCTGTAGAGAGTAGCAAATGAAGTATATACAGGATGTAGCATGTTTTGGATGGGTTACATTATGGCTGAAGGAGGAAATATTGCAGTTTGATTGGACTCTTGCATGCTTCACTTCTTATGGAGCGACAGGAGGCCCAGTTCCTAGGGTGTTTTTTTCCAGTGTAGGCTGGTTTGTTAGCTGTGGCAGAAAGATTGCCTTTTCAGGCTTCCCAAATTAAATTATATGGGAATAATCTTGAAGATCATTTCCAGTGTTTCAACTGGTGGTATAAAAGCCTTAGCCACTGTGATCATGATGGGAACCACCATAATGAACACATAAATTTGAACTATTGACCCTAACTGGCCAGACAACATAGATTCGTTTCTGCACGGTCCAAATATTCTGGAGTCAAATCCCCACTGAGAAATTATTGGATACATCCTGGTTCCAAAAGAAAGCGGCACAGCACAAAATCACGGTTTCGCTCCCCAAACCACAGCCTGTGTCTGAGTAAGAAGACCTCAATGTCCTATCGCATGTTCAAGCAATGTAACACTCCCCACGAACATGCGATCTGCACATGGCGGTTCCTGTTCTTCATCATTCCCTGATTGGCTGTTGTGTTGTGTTGGGAAGTGAACTTTTTTGAAAACTTTTTTTTTTGCACACAGCTATGTCACTATGTAGATGCGTATGTAAAATTTCCCCACCTCTGCGACGGAGCAGGTTTCTTCTGATTGGCTGTGTGTGTTGGGGCGGGAACATTTCTCCACCCCTGATTGAAAATTCACGTTATTCTTATTCTTATTTTAATGCTCAAATGTAGCCACGCATAAACAAATTTATCAAAATCATTGTACCATGGCTTCATATTTACATTTTCTTTGTAGCAATATGCCCGGTGCTAAAAAAAAGAAGGGCTGTGCATACTCTGTGCACAGCCCACTGCACTCTGGTGTGGCCAGAAGGTTCAAAGGGCGGGAACAACAAGCCGCATCCATCCCCCTGTTTCTCCCCACCAAGAGCGGCTTCGGAGCACTTGTTGAAAAAAAGGTGTACTTCGACGCAGGTTTGGAAAAAGCGTCTGATACGGGGGGGGGAGCGCATGCCAGAACTGGGATGAAGCCATGTTCAGCACGCACAAGCCATAGGGGAGTCGCCTTTAAACCATGATTTTTGCCATGACTATCATGGGATAATAATAATTGCTCGTGGGGAATTGACCGGGACAGAACCGGGAGAAATCCTACTGGTTTGGTTTTGCGCGGTTTCCTGGTCGGCAGTTCTGTCCCACGATATTTCCCTCATCTTGAAATTTTTCAAAAATCACCAATTTGGTGGAGTTCTTTTAAAAAAATCCCACAGTGAACCTACTGCCGTGCAAACACCACAAGGCCAGAAACAGTTTATTTTCCCCACCCGGCTACCTGATCTCCCCACCCCGTTCCCCTGATCTTCGCACCTGCTTTTATGTCAGTTTTTCAAGTTTGCTGAGCTACCGACCATTGCATCCCACTCTTCCCAAAATGTTTCTCCAAACACGTTTTCTGCTCATGATGATATTGTCCGGGTTGCTGTTCGCCCTGGAGTTAATCAGGAAGTGGGGTCCCAAAATGTCCCCATTTTCTTTTCTGTACATGTACTGGTTGCTCAGAGTGCATAGCTAGGGAGATGGGCACTTTGGGCCGAATGTTAGTGGGCATATCATGGGGGGGGGGGGAAATCTCTTGTTTTCCACAAAAATATGAGAACGTGAGGGGGAATGTGATGTGATGCTGTGCTCTATTTTGTTTTGTTTTGTTTTGCTGCTGCCCGCTGTGTTGAAGGCCTACGCGGGAATTTCTCCAGAACTATGGAAAAGGGGGAGGCTCATTTTCCCCTAAAAACAACAGCTAATCGGAAAGCAGGACACCAGGGATGTTTGTGCTTGCAGTATAAATACAAAGGAGCCGAGCTTGTGCAAAACAAGCTGGAGTATTTTCTCCCAGTCTTCACTCAATTCAACTTTACAGAAACAGGCAGCCATGCAAAGGGAGAAGCAGAGATAAAATAGACTGGTTAATGAGATACCCATTGCAACCCAGTATAACTGTGGTGCAAGAAGCGGCCTTATAGGGTGTTCAGTCACCTCATCCCCATCTCATCCTCAAGGCTTTAAAGGGTGGGGTAAATCTTTCTTTCCTCATTAGAGTGTGGGCTACAAAACATCATTGTGAAAAGCAAATTGTCAATTTTCAATCCCAGTATACACACTATGTCATCCAGGGATTTCCAGTATACACCATGAAGACCCCTACTGGCATCTGTTGAGGAATATTAAAAAGCAAGTTCTGTGTGATGCAACTCTCAAGAGGGAACCTTTCATCAAATCCCCAATATGCAATTCTTTCAACTTTGCCAGGGCTCTCCTGAAAACTGCATGCAGTTCTAATCCAGAATCTAAACATCTGATGGAGTATTATGCTGTGCCTACATCAAAGGCGGCAACCTTCGGGTTTGTGCAAGAACAACTCCATTTAGCAGAGTAAGGCCAATAAAACATGCACGTACATGTGCTGCAGCCCAGAGGCCTGCCTGATGAAAAAAGAAACCCTCCTTTTATTGCTCATTATCATTTAATAATTCTCCCCTCCCTCAAAAAAAAAAAAAGTTTGTTTAACTTCAAGAGGGAAGGGAAAGCTCATATAAAAGGCCTTTTGCCATTGCAGAATCCTGCAGCAATTTCATTGTAGGAGATACCTCGCATGGGGATAATTTAAAGGATAGGATTAGCCTATAGAACCAGAATGAGAAAAACTAGCACAATGTTGGGCCAAAAAAAGGGTAGCTGAACTCTCACGCTAAGAAGTAAGCTTGCAAGGTTGCGGGAAGCGCTATAAGGCATTCTTGACTTTCTATGTTATGTTTAAAGAGTGCAGGCGGAGAGTTACTTATCTAGCTTTTGGATGATAGTTGTGGTAATGGAAGCAGCAATGAGAACTAGGTGTTGTTTTTTTGGTTCCCACTGCTATTCCTACAGCCAGCAGTAGACACAAATGTAAAAAAAAAGCCACTGGAAATGGCATAGGTGGATTTCAAACAGCATAAATATAATGTCTTTAGGAAGTTATAAAAATATCTGTTTTGGCATTTTGTGTTCCCACGCCATGGGAGAACACAAGCATTGCCAGCCAACATGAATCTTTTTCCCCCACCTGCTGCATAGAGCTGTTAGACAATTGTGCCTGTCATTTTGTGTGCTACTGCAGATTCCCTGTGAAGATTCCCCAAGGATTTCAGGTATGCCACTCTGGCAGATTTCTGGAAAAGCTACATTTAATTTTTTTTAATAAATTAAATAAATAAATTCTAGAAGAAACTTGGCATACAGGAACAAATGGAAGGAGAGAGTCCTTCAGTGCTCTTAGAATGGTATAACTACTCAGGATTACACCACTAGTCAATTAAGTGATTAGATTACTTGGCTGAAAACATTCTGACTGATTAAAGCAATGCTCTTGGTTTATTTTGCTTTATGCTTTTTTAAAAAGAGTGAGATAAGTACTTACCACATCTCTCCTCCACCGAATCATATCCTTCCACTTTCCTTTAAAAGGTATCAAAGGAAAGCAGATTTTAAAACAGTTTTTCTTCAGAGAAGTTAGCTTTTGTTTAAATACAGATTTAATAAGTAGTTAAGTGATCAAAATGGATATAATTTATCTTTTAAGATTTCTTTGATAGCAGGGCAGCATTTTTCTCCTGACTTGAGGTCCAGAAGGCTCCTGCACTCCTGGCTTTACACAAACAATGCGGAATTGAATTATTCAAGAGGATTTTGCTACACATGCAATAGATACTACTATACAAAAGTCTTCACAAAGTTACTCAATTATTTGGGTCTGTGGTCTGTACTGCTGTGTATAGGTTGTCATGGGCTGGATACATTTGTGTAATCTGAAGGGATGGTAATTTTTTAATCAGGGTTTTCTCTCCAGGCCCTGTAATACCTTTTCATCTGCCAGATTTCTCAATAACTCAACAATAAAAATTTTCAGTTTGGTGACTGATCATGGGCTCACTATGTGGAGGAAAGGTAGTGCATCTTTGCTTATCTTTCCCCACAGAAAGTCTCCCAATAGGAAGGATTCCACTAAGATTCAAGCTTCCATGTTCCTCTTCGTCAGTTTAGTTTTTCATATTATTCCACATAATCTGGCAAGAAGAAAGCAAAAAAAGTGGTACACCTTGAAATCTGCTCTTTAGATTTTCTGCAAACCACACTGGTTCACTCTACTATCTTAGGTTTCACTTGGGGCTTTAAATTTTGAACAGGAGGCGGGCATCCTCGAACAACATAATACAACATCAAATTCAAATTTTCATATTGCTGCATCCGTTTTTGACTGGCGGTTAACTCTTCCTCTGTGACAGGGCCTAATAGTGCTGCAGGGGGCCATCTTGCTTCACTGAACTATCACAGCCGGTCTTTCAATGAGTATACACATTAGGACATAAGATTACACTCTCCATAGCAACCCTCTTCCATCTAGGCCTTTCTTCTCAATAAGTTTTATGACTTTCAGAATACTGCAACCTATTCTATTTTCTACCATCTTCTATCTCATTTTTTTCCAGCGTCTGGGCAAATTCTGGCATCCACATAGCAACAAATGGGCATTAACTCCAATGGCTTTTTAAAGGGTCAGATTCCTGTAGGGCAGCCACATTAGAATGTTTCAACAACACCCAGAGAACCCTATTCAAACTCTTGTGAGCTTGAGTGCACAAAAGCTTATGCTACAATAAAAAGCTTCAGGTCATTTCATGAAGAATGGGTCTGCCTGTTTATCTGTGGCAATGTGTGACCCCCGTCTGTGGAGATCTAAATCCGCAGATCAGGACCACACTGATCCTTCCCAAACCTCACCCTTCCAAGGCTCACCCCCAAATCTCTAAGAGCTTCCCAATCTGGAACTGGCAATCCTGGGGAGAAGGCAGCAGGAAAACAGGAGAGTCTATGAAAGTTTTCAGGGAAGGGAAACAGGGAAGGGAAAAATGAGACGCCTCCTACAAGTCTTTGCAGGTTTCCTCTTGTTAACTGTATTAGAAAACTGGAACCTCCACGTTCAGTGGCATTGTTTCTTTACTTAGCATGATTATATACTACATTTTTTAAAATTAATGTCTCTTTCCATGAACTCACAAGTGATAAAACTTTGGTAAACATTTACATTTGAGGCCCACCTAGGCATAACAGTTAAGGTACTTCCTAAATAAATATGCCTTCAGATTACACCAGAGGTCTGCAATTACAATGTAGGTTGTATTGTCGAAGGCTTTTATGCCCGGAATCACTGAAGATGCCAGCCACAGATGCAGGTGAAACGTCAGGAGAAAATACTACTGGAACACGGCCATACAACCCAGAAAACCCACAATATCCTAACAATGTAGGCTGTACATAATGGTTCTTTCTGCACAACACAAATAAAGAGTCTTGAAGATGTTAAAAGAAGCCTTTTAGGGAGGAATTTTACACAGTTCCCCCCCCCCAACCGCCCAGTGTCCTCAGGATGTTTTTTTTTCACTTAACCGGGTTTTTAGTGAAAATGCTAAACTAGCAACTCTTTTCCTGAAGTTGCTTTGAAAACATCTGTTGCTTGCTGTCTGGGGAGTAGGAGATGTTTTATTTTTCCCCACCTCCCCCCATGCCCAGCTGTTACTTTCAGTTTCTGAGCAGCTCACGCCCACCATTTTCTGCCCACTTCATGAGCCTCTGTGCAGCCTGCCATTTGCAGAATGTTCCCACAGAGATTTCTCTGCATGCAGCTCATTCACACGTCATTACAGTATATAAAATTCATTAATAAAGTTAGGTTTTCCTGGTGATCCCACACATGTGTCCCCCCCCCATTTTGTTTGTTCTCAAAGAGATATCTTTGAAGTTAGGACAACAAGATATGAGCAGCACAGCTGATCTTCATATCATGTCATTGTAGTTTTGAAGATATCTGTAAAAACAAAATGGGGGAGAGACGTGTGCAGGATCACCAAGAAAAACTAACTTTATTAATGAACTTTATGCACTGAAATGACATGCGGATGAGGTGCAAGCAGAGGAAACTCCATGAGAATATTCTGCAAATGGGGGCAGTACGGAGCCTCCTGAAGAGGGCACTTTTCCTGCCAAATTTTTTTTTTGTTTGTGCTATGTGGACAAAAAAAGCCAAAACAGCTTTTTGAAAAACATCTCCAAGATGTTTTATTCATGTTATCCAGAAAAGGGCCAATGTGAGGGAAAGATCTACAGTTGATAAGTGGTAGTAACAATGGCAGAATGGGGCTTCAAATATTGCTTCTGAGGGCAGAAGACCATCAGGAGGGGAGAATCAGGAGTCTGAAGTGGGAGGAGAGTTTTTTTAAAAAAATCTAACCCTATTAGTAATAATTTTCCAAAGAATATTGCCTTCATGCTTTGAATGTGGATTTCCTAAAATCATCTGTTTGGCTACTGTTGAGAAAAGATTGTGGGACTGAAGGATGTTATGATTTGATTCAGCAAAGCTTTTCTTGTACTCTCAACTCCTCCCCATGATAACCAGCTCTGCTGAATTACTGTACTGATTCTTCCTGTTTTGCAAGCTGTGTGGTTGACATTTGCACACACTCCTTGGGGAATGCAGGTCGGGGTGTGGAGCTAATTCATCCCTTTCATATATCATTGAAAAGGCTTTTTTTTTAACACATGGAGCATTTTTTCAATTTTACAGTAAAGCTGAACAAGAATTTTATTTGGTTTGGCCATGTCATATGCTTCTTTTCCACTTTGTGCTCAAGTTTAAAGTGTGAGACAAAATTCAATCTTGAAAAGACCTTCTGAATTTTTTTTAAAAAAACATGTTTACATGTTGCAGTGAATGCACATACATCCTGCCTGTATATGTGAGCATCTGCTAGTAAGAAACAGTCAACACCTATTCACTTTACAAGTGAAACCATGAGCTAGAACCGTATAAATGTGGAGTTGTATCGCATATTCAGCTGTATATGTATTGACTATAACATGAGTATAACTAAATCCTCAAAAAATAAGCAAGGGTACACTGTACATGGTATAGTTGCCAAGTACCCCCAACAACTGATGGGCAATGGAGGAGCTGAAATTTTCCAGCAGCAAACTGAGATCTAGGCCTTTGTTGCTGATGATGCATCAATGTCACTTTTGGCATGAACCAAACATGACGTTATCATTTGGGTGCTGTGTGGTTTCCGGGCTGTATGGCCGTGTTCTAGCAGCATTCTCTCCTGACGTTTCGCCTGCATCTGTGGCTGGCATCTTCAGAGGATCTCAGCCACAGATGCAGGCGAAACGTCAGGAGAGAATGCTGCTAGAACACGGCCATACAGCCCGGAAACCACACAGCACCCAAGTGATTCCGGCCGTGAAAGCCTTCGACAATACATGACGTTATCACTTTGCCAGTGATGTGGCAATGCTCTGGTAGAAGCAGATTTTATCATAATATTTTTGCCCAATTTGCCCAATATTTTGCCCAATTACAGAGTGCCCCCAAATTTATATTTGTCCTGTGTCAGGAACAAGTTTAATGGCACACAAACAATTTCACAAGCTGACTGCTTCAGGAACTTAATTTTATTAATCATTATGAAGGAAGGGACTGCAACTCAACTGTGGTCTATTCTGCACGGAACAAAAAAGACATCTGCGGGATGTCTTAAAAAGAGGCAACTGTCTCTTTTCACTCCTGACACTCAAAATAAGATTCTCTTATGTGTAGCTTCTCAAACATTTTTTTAAAATAGAAAAACTATATATTGTCAGAATTGGCTGGACCATCTAAGTATAACTATGTACTTCTTGGGCTGAAAAGGTACCTGCAGAACAAATGCCCTGGAACAATCATCAACAAATCTCGGCAGGGAGAATTCCTTCAGCTGCATACAAAAAAATCAGGTGCAAGCTGAGGGTGAAACTGACCAGAGAGCAAAATGGCTGTGCTGGAAATATAAGATACCTCCTGAGCTCTGCATTCCACACAGCCAGGTAATCTTGCAGGTACCTTAAGGGAAAAAGGTGCACTTCAAAGTACTTTAAAAAAAAAGATGCCTTGAGCTAGTCTTCAGCCTGGTGGGTACAAATTTTCTCTTATCATTATTGAGCTACAATAAGGCTGTGTGGAGTGCCTTCCCAGGATGCCTTTTTAAGCATTCCCATCTTATTTAGGTTGTGTGGAACGGACCATAGGCTCATTCCGCACACGCAAAATAATGCACTTTCAAGCTGCTTTCACAACTGTTTTTGCCATTCCGCACAGCTTCAAAGAGCCCTGAAAGCAGCTTGAAAGTGCATTACTCTGCATGTGCGGAATGAGCCATAGTTTTGCATCTGTAGTTGCTTTTAAAATTTGTTTTCCCTATTTTAAAGCAAAGATATATGGACTACTGCAGTAAAATGCTCACTTTGTGAGATGATGCCTGTGTGTGATTCTGAAAAGGCATTTAAAATAGCCGAGGATAAGCATATGGCATCAGCCAAGAAAGTTTTTCTCATTCCAGATCTGTCAGCACTTGATTAAGGGTCATCTGTGTAAGTCCAGCTCAAACGATGTAAAGTTGTCTTCCTCCTTTGCTCCCTGAGTCAAAAGCAGTCATCATCACCAAGATAATGACCCTTCCTGCCTGTACTGAGTGAAATCCGGAAAGTCAGTGCTTAGGGGCATCTTTTAATTTGGATTGCCGCCACTGAGACCTGAGCCAGACCAGTCATTCAGTCTGCATTTTGGCTCAATCACTGGCCTTCCCCCTCTGCATATCTTCATAGCTCTTATGATAACATTTTTTAAAAAATATGAGCTCACAATAGTCAGCTATGTCAAATATGAACAGAAA
>NC_059426.1:183210751-183231754 GCF_021028975.2 Sphaerodactylus townsendi
GAAAATCACTAAAATACCCAAAAACGAACCCAGCATTTTGATGCCCCCCCACAAGGTGATGCCCTGGGCAGCTGCCCACCTTGCCCAATGGGCATTACGCCAGTGAAGCCAGGAGACAAGGTAGGCATTCGGGAAAGGGGAGAGAAATGGTGACTTCCAGCCGCTGCCATTCATACGGCAGCAGTTGGAAGCTACTGTTTCCAAAATACCTCACCCAGGGAGCAAGGTTCAGAAACAGCGACTTCGCGCTGCTCGGGGGTTGCGAGGCCACTGCTGCTGCGATGCGCCAGCGGCAGCCATGCAAACCCCTCCCTAGGGATGCTGTTTTTAGTGTCCCTGGGACGCTGTATTCCACCTGTGCGGAAACAGCCATAGTTAAAATATATTTTACATATATTGTATCTTATCTATGTTAGGTCTACAGAAAGAATAAATATTTTTAAGGCATTAAGAGTAAAATCCATCTGCTTTCTTTCACACATGTGTACAAAAAAGGACATTTAAAACAAGAAACATGGATATTAGGATATGTAGGGAGGAAAGGAACTAAAAGGTTCTTAATTCCCTCTGTAGAAATACTAAGAAAAGTTTGGCGCGCCATGCTTTCTTGCTGTATTAGACATTTTCCTGTATATTACTTTAGAATAGAATAGAATAGAATCTTTATTGGCCAAGTGTGATTGGACACACAAGGAATTTGTCTCCGGTGCATATGCTCTCAGTGTACATAAAAGAAAATACATTTGTCAAGAATCATAAGGTACAGCACTTAATGATTGTCATATAGGTCTAGTAAGCAATCAGGAAACAATCAATAGTAATAAAAACATAAAATGTAAAATCATAAAATAAAATGAAATGTCAGCACAGGCTATAGTCATATAATTGGGAGGAGATGGGTAATAGGAATGATGAAAAAAGTAGTGCAGTAATTATATAATAAATATATAATAAATAGTTTGACATTATCGAGGGAATTATTTGTTTAACAGAGTGATGGCATTCGGGAAAAAACTGTTCTTATGTCTAGTTGTCTTGGTGTGCAGTGCTCTGTAGCGACGTTTAGAGGGTAAGAGTTGAAACAGTTTATGTCCAGGATGCGAGGGGTCAGTAAATATTTTCACAGCCCTTTTTTTGACCCGTGCAGTATACAGGTCCTCAATGGAAGGCAGGTTAGCAGCAATTGTTTTTTCTGCAGTTCTGATTATTCTCTGAAGTCTGTGTCGATCTTGTTGGGTTGCAGAACCAAACCACACAGTTATAGAGGTGCAGATGACAGACTCAATGATTCCTCTGTAGAACTGTATCAGCAGCTCCTTGGGCAGTTTGAGCTTCCTGAGTTGGCGCAGAAAGAACATTCTTTGTTGTGCTTTTTTAATGACATTTTTGATATTAGGTGTCAATTTTAGGTCATGAGATATGATGGAGCCTAGAAATTTAAAGGTCTCTACTGTTGATACTGTGTTGTCTAGTATTGTGAGAGGAGGTAGGATGGGAGGGTTTCTCCTGAAATCTACCACCATTTCTACGGTTTTAAGTGTGTTCAGTTCTAGATTGTTCCAGTGGCACCACGAGGCTAGTTGTTCAACCTCCCGTCTGTATGCGGTTTCATCGTTGTCTCGAATGAGACCAATCACTGTTGTATCATCTGCAAATTTCAGTATTTTAACAGATGGATCATTTGAGATGCAGTCATTGGTATACAGAGAGAAGAGAAGTGGTGAAAGTACACAGCCTTGGGGGGGCCCTGTGCTCATTTTACAGGTGTCTGATGTAATTTTTCCTAGCTTCACCTGCTGTTTCCTATCTGTTAGGAAGCTTGTGATCCACTTACAAATATGCTCAGGTACTGCTAGCTGATTTAGTTTGGTTAGAAGAATGTCCGGTCTGATAGTATTGAATGCTGAACTAAAGTCAACAAAGAGGACCCTTGCATAGGTCTTTGGCGATTCAAGATGCTGTAGGATATAGTGCAAAGCCATATTAACAGCATCATCTGTCGATCTATTTGCTCGGTATGCAAATTGCAAGGGGTCCAACAGTGGATCCGTGATGGTTTTCAAATGGTACATCACTAGCCTTTCAAAAGTTTTCATAACTACAGATGTTAGAGCAACTGGTCTGTAGTCGTTCAGTTCCTTGATGGAAGGCTTCTTCGGCACTGGGACGATAGTGGAGTGTTTGAAGCAGGAAGGAACATAGCACATCTCTAGTGATTTGTTAAAGATTTGGGTGAAGATGGGGGCCAATTGGACAGCACAGACTTTTAGGCAAGAAGGTGTTATCTTGTCTGGGCCTGGTGCTTTTCCAGGCTTCTGTCTGTGAAATAGATCTTGCACTTCCTTTTCTGAGATCACCAGGGGTTGTAAACCCAATGAAATGGGTTCAGTTGTAGGAAGTTTGGCTATTGTTGGTGCATCTGAGATAGAGGTTGTGGAGAAAGGTGACTGTAGATTGTTTTCAAACCTACAGTAGAACACGTTCAGGTCGTCTGCCAATTGTTGATTTCCTTCAGCTTGGGAAGGTGGTTTACTGTAACCGGTGATATTTTTGAGAGTTTTCCACATGTTTGCTGTTTCGTTTGGTGAAAACTGATTTTTTAGCTTTTCAGAGTAGTTTCTTTTTGCTGCTCTGATCTCCTTTGTTAATACATTTCTGGCCTGATTGTACAGCATTCTATCACCCTTTCTGTAGGCCTCTTCTTTGGAACGACGTAACTGCTTAAGTTTAGCTGTGAACCAAGGTTTGTTGTTACTATATATACGCAAGTTCCTGGTTGGTATACAAAGATCTTCACAGAAGCTGACATATGATGTTACAGTATCTGTGAGTTCATCCAAATCTGCAGAGGTGTCTTTAAAAATATTCCAGTCTGTACAGTCAAGGCAAGCCTGCAGCTTTAACTTTGCCTCTTCAGTCCAAGTTCTCACTGATTTAGTTATTGGTTTTGTGGCTTTAAATCTTTGTTTGTAAGCAGGTACAAGGTGTCTAAAAAATCTCACATGTTATAAAGAATATAACAGGCAACTTGCCAATAATACAAAATCGCAACATGCAGATAATAAAACAATTTTAAAAGACTAATATTCACAAAGCATTAAAAGTAGTAAAAACAGCATTAAAATTAAAACAAAAAAGGCAGAGACTAAAAGCAACAAAACAAGTAATAAAAATCACTAAATGATAATTGACCCTTTAACAATTATATAAGACTAAATGTTCAGGGGTGAACAATAAAGTGACTACAAAACAGCAACCTTTTTCTGTTTCCACCTCATGAATGATGAAAGTACAAATGATTTCTATGTACCTGAAAAGTTTCTGGGCTCAACAGGCTTAAGTGGAAATTCAAAAGTCTCTGAAATCATTCCATTTATGAAGTTAAGGATCAACACTAGTGACTCCCTAATAGCCTTATGCGTGCCATGCTGATCTGGATGAGCTAGTAGGGTACAATAGTTAATGCCAGCCTAGGACCTTAGTTCATTTTATCACACAGGGTCACCTTGGTCCCTCAGCATAAACTGTCTCTTATAGTTGTTGTAAGGATAAAATGAGGAAGGAGGAGGACAGTGTAGGTCAAAGTGAACTCTATGGAAGAAAGATTAGGAATTAAATATAAAAACTATAGCACAGTACAAGAATTAATAATGGCACCCTTGCTCATAATTCCAATGGAAACAACAATACTCACGAACACATTTATGTGTGTGATTGTAGTTCATGTATCTCCAAATGAAGACATCCAACCTTTTGAGGTTTTAAAGTAAGTGCATTAAAATTACTGAGTAAAATTTAAAACAAAATAAAGATCTTTACCTATTTCCCAATTAAGTGGTCTTTTTTCCATCTCCTTCCTTCCTATGACATACCAAATGCAAGCCATCCAATGAGCTAGCAGTGCAAACATAGACATAAGAAGCGTCAGAACTATAGTGCTGTGCTGGGAATAACGATCCAACTTCTGAAGAAGACGTAAAAGACGCAGCAATCGTACTGTCTTGAGAAGGTGAACAATGGACACTTAAAACAGCAAAAGAATACTCAGTAGTCTTCCCAACAAACTGAACAAGCTTGCTTCCATTCTGTTAATTGTAAACCTTCTAATAAAAACATTAATTCCTTTCCTTTATTATTAAACTCATGTGATCAATGATCTTGAGCACATACCAATATATAAAAGAATAAAACAACATTACAAGGTTATAAAAATCTTGAACGTGAACTAATACATAAGGGGATAAACAGCATTTGAACATTACAAAATACAGTTCAATAAAATACATAACTCCTAAAATTACAACATAAATAAAACAAACTTACAAAATGTTTATATGATCAACACAATAAAACTCATCTTGAGACATTAAAGTGACCACTGTTGCTAGATATTTTTAAACAGATAAAGTTATTTCTGGATTGAAATCTGCTAACAATAGGAATATCATACAGGATTCAAAGCCTCTATATAAATAAAAAGGGCTAATCCAAAGAGCCCTGGGGCAGTCCATCAATAACAAAAGGTAATCTGCAGTCTCTATTGGACCCCAGCCACAGAAATTTTCTGAGAATGGAATGCACTAATTCAAGTCTACAAGTCAGTCAAACATGTTATATATGCTGCTATTTGTCAATCTTTTAAAGGTCATACAAAGCTGGTAGAGTTCACCTCAATTTATCAGCTTATTAATGATCCTTGATCAGCACTCTACTGGTTTCTTCAATAGAACATGTCACTTGATTCAAAAGGCTCTAATTTTCCTAAGATTTGTTTGGGCAAATCTCAGGATCACTAGGGTTTCCAGCACTAGGGCCTGTTCCGCACGGGCCTGTGCAGCGGCGGCACACCAACATATATAATGCCGGTAGAGCCCCAGGACCATTCAAACGCTTCCATACAGGCAGTCCAGGAGTGGCCACAGTCCGCAGAGGCACTTTCGCCACTTTCAGGCACCTCCATTTTGTTTGCAAACTTCCCTTCCCTTCCCTTACCCTGCGGAGCTCTGCAGGGACAAGGAAACACACCCCCGCCTTGGGGGTTGGAGGGCAGGAGGTGTGTCCCCTTGTTACTGCACAGCTCCGCAGGGGAAGGAAAGGTAAGTTTACAAACAAAACGGAGGTGCCTAAAAGCGGCACCTCCAACCCAGGGCTGTTCACTTGGCATGAGGTGCAAAATGCTGTTTCTGAAAAGATTTGCTAGTTTAGTGAGTCACTGGTTGGGGGGAGAAAGCACGATGCTGTCTCATTTCAGAGGCGACGGCTGTGCAAAGTTCTCCCCCAACTGGTGTTTTTACTGGCCCCACACTGGTGTTTTTGACCCGTGCAGAGATGGCCTAGGTTGGGAAATATCTGGAGATTTTGGGGGTAAAGCATAGAGAGGGTGGGTTTGGGGAGGGGAAAGACCTCAACAAGGTATAATTCCGTACAGTTCACTTTCCAAAATGGCCACTTTCTTTAGGTGAACTGACTTCTATCACCTGGCGATTAGTTGTAATCCCAGGAGATCTCTAGCCACTGTCTAAAGGCTGGCAACCCTACCCTTCTCAAGTCAGTATTCTGCCTCAGTCCTTGATTATGGCTCCTTTTTATTTGTATTTTGCAGGTGGACCCATTCATCAGATATTCTTACTGCTCCATTTCAAAGAATGCAGTAAGGTATTGATCTGTAGTTGCAGAACTCTGCCAGAAAACACCTCAAGGATCTGTACCTTTCTAACACACAACATCAGGATTATGCATTGTTTATGAAGAGGTATACAGCTGTAACTGTAAACACTCGGCATTACAGCACAAAGAAAAATACATGGAACCCACAATTTTAGCAATAGGAAATGTATATATATATAGTAGATGGATGACGATTCGTTGCTTTTAAAATATGGAATAAATTGAAGTAAAATGTTAGGAAAACCAACCAAAACTCACAGACATTTCACAAACGTTTCAACCCTGCTTTGTTACCAAGAGTTCAGAGGCTGAGTTCATGGTTCTTCCAGTCTCCTTAACTCACAACACCAAACAGTTTAGGCAGAGAGACAGAGAATGGCTCAAGGTCCCCCAAAATAAGTTTTATAGCTATGCAATGATTAGCAAAATTATACCAAATGTCTATAGATGGCACTGACCAAAGGAATACTATCTAGTCTTTACAGCATACAACCCACAACACTGCTGACTGATTTAAATATTACAGAACAATTCTGCTTCCAATTATAGAAGCTGAAACACGTATTTAAATTTTATGAAAGAGACAAAGAAGTCTCCAGCTTTTAAAATAATGTGATAATAAATTTGCACAAAAGTAATAAATCATGTATAATGATTTCTCATTATTCATTCAAAGTGGGTTCCCCCTTCAGTGCTCAGTCTGTTATTGCAGGATCTGAAATGCACGGAGAAGACTTTATTGTTACAACCAGAAGTTTAAAATGACAAAATAAAGAATTGATAGTCTTTTCATCTAGCTAGACTTTATTTTCTCATAGCGTCTATCAACTAGCCTTCTTCAACTAGGAGCAGCAGTGGCGTAGGAGGTTTAGAGCTCGTATATCTAATCTGGAGGAACCGGATTTGATTCCCAGCTCTGCCGCCTGAGCTGTGGAGGCTTATCTGGGGAATTCAAATTAGCTTGTGCACTCCCACACATGCCAGCTGAGTGACCTTGGGCTAGTCACAGCTTCTCGGAGCTCTCTCAGCCCCACCCACCTCACAGGGTGTTTGTTGTGAGGGGGGAAGGGCAAGGAGATTGTAAGCCCCTTTGAGTCTCCTGCAGGAGAGAAAGGGGGGATATAAATCCAAACTCTTCTCTCTTCTTCTTCTTCCCCTGCCCTCGCCATCTTTTTTTCTTTTACTTTTTGTATTCCCTTTTTATTTTCCTTTTAGGCATTCCTTTCTTATTTACTCCCACCCTCTTATTTATTTTTCTACCTATTGGTTTTGGGGCACCCCAAACATTAAGAAATATAATAGGGGGGATAAGTGTTCTGTTTGTTCAGAGAAGTTTCATCTGCACTTGTCAGCCCTCCCATTCTTCTCTTGTCTCTTCCTTCCATTCAGTCCTATTGGGAGACCCTTCTTCTGTGAGGAGAGAAGGGAAGATGTGATCTGTTCAGAGCTATTACATGGGTTTTTTTGCTTTATGAATGGTGAGATATTTGTTTTATGAGCAATAATAAGTCTTATTTTTTCTTTATTTTAAATTGGTGTGAAAAGCAATTCTTAAGGAAGCAAACTAAGGAAGGAATATATGAATTCCCTGTTTTAATTTACAGTGATTCTGTTTCTTTGTGAAACTTTTTTTTACTTTGAGAGATGTGACACCATAGTATTATTGCCTGTTGTTATGAGCTGTTAGTTTTAATTGTGGTTTGTTCCCACTGAGAACATTTCTGTGTATTAACTTCAAGAGGCTTAATATTTAAAAACTAGACCATAGCATAGGTTCTCCCTCGAGATTAGAACCAATGGATATTTTGGAGTCTGTCCAGCCTGTAACAGACTATTAAATAAATCATTTTGACTCATTCCTAATGATCTATTTGATGATTGCTCAGAAGGCAAAAGCTGTAGGCAAAGAATATAAGGAGAAGAGACTGTCTGAGAGCAAGCCTAAGCAGGGGTACTCAGAATCCTATTCAAGTTCATTAAGTGGGCAGTAAAATCACCCACATAAATTGAGAATAGTATATGCCTGGAAAGATGGCATCATTTCCACAAGAATCCATAACCCCTAATTTCCAGTGGAATTGAGTAAAAACAACCTCCTTCATTTATTGGGCAATTAGTGTATAATGACAGGCCAGTAGGTTAAAAAATACAATCAAATTAATCAGACAAGACAGATTTTAACTGAAGTGCAGTGCTCCATTATTCACGCACTGATATATGTAATTGGACTGTCCCATGCCCTCACTGGTATGTATATGGAAGGGTTATATCCATCTGGTAAAGATTCTCTGATCTAAGGTACAGTGAGCTCAGTAGAGGGCATGTATTTATCCGAGAATCCGGGACCTGAAAAGAATGAATAATGTTCATGGAGACCACAAGTGCATAAATGGCCATAGTTTGATATATTTTTTTTTGAAAAAGCTTGATCAGAGTAGCTAATACTTCATAAAACAATTAAAGATTGTGGCTCATTCAGACTCGGTTCAACTGATTTTCTGAAATATTTTTGAGAAATCAAGCAGCATCAGGGAGTTTATAAGACTATATGTACCTCAACATAGCCAAAGAGCCCCCCAAGATATATTGGTACTGATCTGAAAAAATATTAGTCACACTAAATCTGAATGAAATTAACATGACTTAATTTCAATTTTATCTCTTTGATAATAGCAGAATCAAAGTTAACTTTCTCAGAAATAGGTCAGAAGCACATGAAAAAAGCTGAACATCATAAAACTGAGCATCAAAAATACTTTAACCTTGAACTCTGTCCGCTGCTCCTGCATCGCCGGCAGAAACGGCTCTCCACCGGCATTAATTATGTATTGTATGGGCGGCCCTGAAGTTGCATTGAATCATAGAGGCAGCCCACACGGAGCCTTCTGGGTTCATTTTGTTTACTCACCTCTCTTCTCTGCACAGCTCTGGACAGCTGGAGGGACATGTCGATGCTGCCCTCCAACCTTCAAGGGTTGGAGGGTAGCGCAAAAGGATTCAATGGTGTTGATGGTGAAGTAACCTTGAGTGCATTCCACAGCCCGGGCGACAATAGTTTCTTCGGGCGGAGACCTTATCTCTGCTGGAGATGAGGACTCCGTTCCCATGGGAAGCAGGAAGGGGGGCTGGGGTGAATGGTGTTATAACCTGTGCTTCTGGCGGGAAGTGTCATTCCTACCACCAAGTGCACTTGAGCTTTCTAAGATGTCTTTAATAAATGGACTTTTACTCCCAAAAAGCCTTTTATTTCTGCTTCTATGGAATTCCTTACATTGTGGCAGGAATCTTTAATCCATCTATTTTACTAGTGCAGTGGACCTCTAGGCAATCTCGACATGGAGAGGTTGAATGTTACTGCGGAAGGCGCGGTAGCCCCCAAAGAGGGCGCCGACCTTTCCCGTCTGGATCTGGAGGAACCGGCAGGAGAATCAGGCCTCGGCTGGTGGTTTCCTTTCCGCCCCTCGTATCAGCACGAAGTCTTCCTTTACTCCGCTGGAACGAGGGACGTGACGACTCCACCATGGGGACTTACATGAGTCGCTTGGGGCGCTGTCTATGGATCGAGCGCCTGTGGATCGGATCTCTACCCGTTGCAGTGTGGATTACAAACCCCAGATGCAACTCCGTCATGGAGGGGAGACGGGCTTGACCACCTTCACATGCGGCAACCCCAGGAATCCATTGAACGGTTCCTGGACTCGTATTTTGCGATGCTCCCAAGGAACCACCGTGGCACAGCACTGGGGCCCGTCCAAAGGGACACCGGGACTAAACCTGGAATTGGGAGGGGTATCCGCATTCGCTTTCCAATCGGGACCCCCCCTGATCCTGGGCTAGCCATCGCACCTGAGGTGTTCTCGGGGAGCCACCGGTGGTTACGGTGGCTACGGTGTCTCCCATGTCTCGCCTCCAGATGAAGAAGAGTCCGAAGAAAGCGTGCCCTCCCAGCCGGATCTGTTCCCTCTCCCTTCGAAGGAGACCTGGGATGAGGAAGTAGGACTACCGCGCAGATGCCCAAGAAGCATGGACCCGCGGAACGCCAGCTATGGGAGGAGGAACGGGCACAGTCGCAGCAAGAGCGCTAAAACCTGCAGAGGGGACCGGGAACGGCAAAGAAGTTCAACTCGAAGTTGGACCGCGCTAAAGATGCGCTCTAACGAATAATATATGCCCAGAATCTGTCAGTCCATGATAAAGTCCTGGAACACTCCAGACTGGATTTATTAAACGGCAACGCGAAAGCGTTTCAGGCCCTAAGCACGCAAAGTGAGCTCACTGAAGCCCTTAAACCTGGACTAACTGGCTAAATTGGAACGAGAGAAAGCTGCTTTGCATGCGCTAATTCAGGATGCATTGACCCGCAAGGAGAGGGAGCTGGAAGGCGCTGGGAGAGGGGAGCTAAGGAGGCAGCAGACCAGGAACCCCCAAGTTGAGCGCCCATGCTGTTACTGATCACGCCGGGTGCCAGGGGTTACACGTGATCTCGGTCCCGCCACCCAAACGCCAGCTGCACCGCCAGCACCTTCCGATTCCGGCCCCCCCGCATACAACAACAGCTGCCCGTCTAACCTGCCCAACCCGCGCTAAACCACCACCCCCCCCAGCAGGCACCAAGAGCCGCAGAACGGGGCTACCATCGGCCTCCGACACCAGCCCGCTTTGATGGGACCGCCTCCAAACTTCCCTACTTTACTTTGCAACTCAATGCCCACTTGGAAGACTATGATGATTTATACCGGTCTGAGCGCCAAAAAATACGGGACATCGGCTCGGCCCTGGATGGGGCAGCAGCCGACTGGTTCGTGGACTCTTCTAGATTTGCAGGATGAAGACTCTCGCACGGTGCCCGCATTCCTCCAAGCCTTAAGAGCGCGCTTCCAAGATCCAGGCGCCGAGAATGAAGCCATCCGCACTATCAAAACTATCCAGCAAGGCAACCGCCCGCTTGCAGAATTTGCCCGGTAACTCAGTGCGGCGGCTGCTCGACTTCCTCCTGAGTGGCCTGAACGCATGAAATGCGACACTTCTCGGATGCTGTGGACAGTAAGCTGCGTGTTTTTAATTCGGGTCCCTGCATTCATTGCAGATTGGATCCAGTTAGGATCCCAGGTGGTACCTCGCCTGGAATACGCCAGTGCCGGGTGGTGGCCCACGCCCAAAACCCACCACTGTGTCTCACTTCAAGTCAGTTTTCCAGCGTCTCCCTACCGTTCACCTCGGAACGCCGTTTTAATTGGGATTGTGTCTTTACCGCGGAGGGCCAGGCCATTCAGCCGCCTAACTGTCCTAAGAAACAAAAACCAACCGCTCCAGCTCCACAAGCACCCCATCTGCCAAGCCACCACGCAGGTCAGGGCCGTCGCCGACGGGTTCGCCTAAAGCTGTCATCGGTTATGCGACTCCGGAGGGGAGGGGAAGCAGCTGTTTGTCTTTCTTCCGGCTCCATGGACATGGGCCCGACTCCTGACGCTGGTGAGTGAAGGCAGCGCTCCCATTACCGTCCAAGCATTTCTGGCCAACCCCGCCAAACACACCTGCATCATAGCCTCGGCCCTTGTGGATTCTGGCTGCTCCCAGTGGTGAATGGGGCCCCAGGTGGCAGAGGAGCTAGGTCTGGACCAAATTCCCCTAGCTGCCTATACTATATTTCACTCCAAATGGACGGCAGCCCCTTTGGGAACGGCGGACCGGCCTAGTACAAAACACAGCCGTTCCTCCTCCGTTGCGCCGACCACTATTGGGAGAGAAATTAGTTTTATCTTGGCACCAGTGGCCAAATATCTCCATAGTTTTGGGCATGCCTTGGTTACTGTTACATGAACCAAAGTTCATTTGGAAAGAACGGGATCTTAGACTTTACTGATCCCTCCCTGCGGTGAACACATGAACTGGGGGGAAAACCCAACTTCTCCCGACACTCCCCCCTCCCTGGCTTCTTCAGCGATTGCTCCCGATCTTATTGGCATCCCACCTGCATATCATGATTCAGCCAGAGTTTTTCAGGAGCAAGAATGCGATCACTTGCCACCCCACAGAGACACTGACTGCAAAATTGTTATACAACCAGGGGCTAACCACCCAAAGGTAGAATCTATCGCATGAGTCCCAATGAGGAGAAGGAACTCCGTGTCTTCTTGGACAAGAACCTTGCTCATGGGTTCATAATGGCGGGCTACCAAACACACACACGCTGCTCCCCGCTTTGTTTGTAAAAAAGCAAGATGGGTTCCTTACGGCTTTGCACATATTATCGAGGTTCCTCAACGCGGTCTCCCTGTCCAATAAATATCCTTTGCCTTTTGATCAAGGGACCCTTTAGATGCACTCGGCAAAGGGCGCATTTCTACTAAATTGGACTTGAGAGAAGCTTACTACAGAGTCAGAATTGCTGAAGGCTATGAACACTTGACTGCGTTTAACACAAAGTTTGGACAGTTTGAATACTTAATAATGCCATTCGGGTTAAGTAGTCCCCCGGGGCTTTTATGGCCCTTATCAACGAAGTTCTTCATGATTTATTGTACAAGGGAGTTGTGGTATACTTAGATGACGCTTTAATTTACTCGCAAAAACCATGGAAGAGCATGAGACATTGGTTCGGGAGGTATTGAAACGCTTGCTCGACAAATCTCTCTTTGCCAAACTCTCCAAATGCAGTTTTCACCAGACCTCCATTGACTATTTCTGTTACCGGATCTCGCCTCGTAGGGCTTGGAAATGGATCCTGCTAAAATTGACGAAGTCCTCCAATGGCCTGCCCCCACCAACCGCAAAGAACTCCAATCTTTTCTTGGTTTTGCTAATTTCTATCGCGGATTCTTTATACCCCACCGCTTAAACTGGACTCCCTCCCTCTCACAGACCTCTTACGCACTAAGGGTAAAGATCCACTGTCCGCCAAGTCTGGGGCCCCCCTTTCCTGGTCTGAGGAGTGTCAAACAGCCTTTTCAGCTCTTAAAGTCTAAGTGCTTACTCACCGAACCTATCCTAAAGCACCCTGAACGAGGACTTCCGCTTGTGGTTCACGTGGATGCCCTCGGACAAAGCACTTGGGGCAGCCCCTGTTGCAGAAAAATAAAGATGGTAGGCTGGTTCCGCGGTGCTTATTTGTCTAAGAAATTCTCTGGTGCTGAACCAACTCAACTGGACTGTGGGAGATAAAGAGACTATGGCCATCAAAGTGGCACTCTCCACTTTAGCCACTGGCTGAGGGGAGCCAAAACACCCCTTCTTGTGGTTTGGTCGGATCATAAAAACTTGGCTGCTCTTTCCACCCCCCCCTCAAGATAAACTGCAAAACAACTCTGCTAATGATTTCTTTTCTCAAGCTTCTCTTTTACAGTCCATTTTTTCCCTGGAAAAACCACAACTGGCTGACGCTAGCTCTCGCGCCTACCCGAGGAGGGGGGTGGAGCTGCCTTACGAGACATTCACAAGCACTGTTCTTTTCCCTCTCCCAGTTGGGGTTGGCTGTCACCCGATCTCAAACGCTCAGCTCCTCCTCCACCCCCCCCCATTCCTAGCTCCTCGTCTCTCCTTTCCCAAGTGGAACTCGAAGAGGCGGGGCTGCACGAGCCTTCAGCGGAAGAAGGTGACTCCCACCGCGCTTGGGAGACTGGAGTTGGGCGGAGGGGGGACTGTTGGTACGCGTTCTCCCCCTCCGCAAGCAGGTTCTTTGAAGCTTGCCAATGCATGCCCGCCTCAGCCGGCTCAGTTTGGCTTTTTAAAAACTCTACATTTAGCCCGGGCCGGCAGTTCCTGGTGGCTGCAATGCTGCAAAGACATTGAGAAATACATTAAGGGCTGCTCAGCTCGGTGCAGAAGCCAAAACCATCCTCGGAAAGCCCCATGGGTTGCTGTAACCTCTCCCGGTGGCCTCCCGGCCTCTTTGGGAAGTCATCTCCCTGGATTTTATTACAGATTTGCCCGAATGTCATGGCAATTCGGTTTTATGCGTGGCGGTAGACTTATTTTCTAAACAAGCTCCATTTTATTCCATGTAAGCGCCCATCCCTCCCGGCCCTAAGCTTAGCACGGCTGTTCATTCAACATATTTACTGGCTCCATCTCACTTCATTAAGTAGTGGTCTCCTTCAATCAAGGCCCCCCCAATTCATCCTCTAAAGTTCTGGTGCCGCTTAGTTGTTGGGGTCATCGCCGTCACCTAACATCGCTCAGCAGTGACGGCTAGGACGGAGAGAACTAATGAACCCTGGAGTAGTATTTACGCGAAAGTTACACCCAACTACCACCAAGACAATTAGAAGTAGCTTATTCCGCTTTGCAGAGTAATGTTTCTACAACAATGCGGTTCATAGTGGTACAAAGAAAACCCCCTTTGAAATGGTGTCTGGTCGCTCCTCTTCCACCGTTGCCACAACCACCCGCAGCAGCTTTGGACCCCCCAGAATTTCAACAGTGGATTTCATCCCTAGCCGAGGGATGGAAAACGGGCCAAGCCGCTTGAAAACAAGCAAAGGACTCCCAAAAACTGCAAGCGGATAAACACCGGGGGGATTTTCCTCTCAAGGCAGTGGGTTCTTGGGTGTATTTATTCACAAAAAATCTCAGAGACGTGCATAAATACTCCAAACCTGGGTAAAGATTTGTGGGACCTTTTCAGATTACTAAAGTGATTAATGATGTCACTGCTCGCTTAGATTTGCTCTAACTCTTGTAGTAACATTCATCCTGTCTTCCATTCCAGCTTGCTCAAGGAGGCTCCCCGCTTCCGATGCCTGGCACTCCACTACTGGAGAGGCCCCCAATCAATTATTATTGATGGTCACAAGCACCACGGTAAATTGACGCTATTCTGGACTCTCGCTTTACTCCCAAACGCTTGTAATATTTAGGCCCCTGCGTGGGATATTCCTCTGGGTATAATCAATGGGTTTATTCCGGGGTAATATTGAAGCCCCCACCTCTTGTTTCTGCTTTCCACCGCGCCTTTCCGCATAAACCTGGGGGGGAGGGGGTCTTCTTTAAGGGAGGTAGAGTGTAAAGGATTCAATGGTGTTGATGGTGAAGTAACCTTGAGTGCATTCCACAGTCTGGGCGATAACAAGTTTCTTCGGCGGAGACCTTTATCTCTGCGTGGGAGATGAGGGACTCCGCTCCCATGGGAAGCAGGAAGGGGGGGATGGGGTGAATGGTGTTATAACCTGTGCTTCATGGCGGGAAGTGTCATTCCTGCCACTGCGCAGTACCTCTGAGCTTTCTAAGATGTCTTAATAAATGGACTTTTACTCCCAAAAAGCCTTTTATTTCTGCTTCTATGGAATTCCTTACAGCGTATGTCCCTCCAGCCGTCCAGAGCTGTGTGCAGAGAAGAGAAGTGAGTAAACGGGATACATAGAGGGGCAAAAAGTGGCGCTTTCAATGGTGCGGAACTATACCGCGGCTGGAGGGAAGATGTCACGCTTGAAAAACTTCTACTCCTTTTGAGCCGTAGGGTTCAAAAGTGGTGTCTTTGTGTCGCTTGGGGTATAATGGCATGGCGCTGTTGTGATGCAGCAGTGCCAGCTATGCAAACAGTGCCCCAGGGACAGTGTTTTTACTGTCCCTAGAGCGCTTTTGTTCGGGTTGAGTGGAAACAGTCTCCATTGGGTGTAACATTACAACCTAGTAGATGGCTACAAGTTCAGGCAATTACATGAAGAATGACATACAAACTGTTAAAGATTCAGAGGCTTTCCCCCTCCATTTTGTACTTAAATAAATTGTTAAGCACTCCCAGTTCAAAACATTCTGACTACACTAGAATACATACAACATTTTAGTTTGGGCTTTTTCACCACCTTCATGAAACAATGCATTCAATTGGACAGAAAAGGAACACTTGAGATTGACTATACTAATAGAAGGACCATAATTTACCACATTGACTTTAAAAGCACAAAGTAGATCAAAAGGAAGTGCAGCAATTAAATCAATGATGAACCAGGGTAGTTACATAGTGGATACTAAATAGATCTTTGCTTCAAATATTACTTGGCCAGACCTTGTTGACGTAAGTTGTTCGAAAATTTAAAATAATATCTGCTTTGGCAAAGAGAAAAAAAATTGTTGTGAGAGACTACTACAGCTTTCTAAAAAAAAAACAAAAGTGGCTAAAAAGAAATGTGGCTATTGTTCATATTATTTGTATGAATGTTGCATAAATGAATGATCTATTTTTTTTTTTTGAAAAGACTATTTTAATTTCAAAATTCAAGCTATGGATGGAAGGAGACTTAAGGCAAAAATTCACACAGTCCCTCTTGCTTAAATGTTCTTTATCTTAGCTGTGTTGATTTCTAGAATAACATTTGCACTTAAAATTCTGGAAAGTAGGCCTATTTTGTAAATAGGGTCAGTTTTTTCCCCCTCATTCCCCTCATTTCCTGTGCCTCTCCATTCCTCTTTGAGAGGTGGTGCATCTCTGTTGTTCCCAGCTACAATGAAACAGTCTCCCCCCCAATTTGGGCTGCTTTTCATCAACTTGGTGTAGGAACAAAATGAGTGAAAGAAAGAAAAGAGCCCTTCAGGGATAGGTCAGGATATAAATCCAAAATAAATAAATAAAAATAATTTCCCCCAGCATATCTTCCCACCATCTGCAGAGCATTAAAAGTATCATTGGAAAATAGTTTTCACAGCATTTCTACATATTTCAAGTGTGAACCATTCCAAAGAACATAATAGATACAAACACCAACAATATAATCTTGAATTTTAACATATTCTTCAAGAGTAGGAATGTCAGGAAGTTTCAGGATAAGCCTGAAACAATTTTTTTTTTTTTTTTTATAGACCACTCAAAACTGGACATTTGGTATGAATTATAAGAAGTCATTAGAATTTCTTTGATTATTTAGGATTACTTATTTCTCAATCTGAAATTAATAAATTTAATTCTATGCCAGATTTCACCAGGCATTGATATAAAAGACTGGCTCAGTGCTAAACTTGCCCCAGATGTAATGTGAAGAGGCTGTGAGTGACCTCAAGGGGAGAAGAGAAACCAGACAAATTCACTTCTCTGGTCATAGAGGTGTGCAAATATCATTCTGAGTGTGTGTAAATGGAGCATCTTAATGCGTTAATATGGTTTTGTGACAAGCGTAGTCAGGTTTTATAATTGCTTCTTTTCCACACAATCCTCCTCCTCTGATTTGCTTATAAAATATACATGATATCAGTCTCCTTTTGTGATCATCTATTAAGCCAGCAGGGTGTTTTTTGATGCGCAATCTCCACTCCAGAATATTTTCAGTGCACACATTGTTCCTCCTTCAGCCAGTTGGACTGCTCCCTCCCCATAATGCAAATCTGGAACATTTAAAATTCTAACATTATTGATGGGTTTCTCCTTTATATTTTTTTTCTTTCTGTCACTGAAGAGTCATTATTATTCCACAAACTCCACATTCACATAAGATTAATTTTTAGACTTTTACTTCTTTGACCTTCCAAAGCACATATGTATCTTTAATTGGTCTCATTGCCAATTTCATTGGGGCTGATATTATCCAGACACATGAATGTGGTGCTTAATTTTGACAGATTTCCCCTTGAAATTTTTTTGCAGTGAAATAATACCAATTATTTTGACTTCTGCTTGTTAATTATATTCTCCAAATCAATTTGGGAATAAGAATGACATTTAAGGTCTGAATGATCAGTTATATCACCCTACCATTAAAAATTGTAGTTTTCTCACTTCCCATTACAACACAATGGAGAAAACTAGCTCTTTGTGCTGAGAAGGAACAGATAATCCTGACTCTATTCTGATAGTAGAAAACATGACAGAAAACCTTAACAACTGCTAAACAGATTTCTGTGCCAATGGAGTCTCATGTTTTCTTCTTGGAATGGTGTTTTCACTGGAAGAGACATTAAGATCAACTTATTTCCACACATATATTTTAAAATGGATCTTGCTCTAACATGCAACCAATGGCTCAGCCGGTAGAGCATGGGCCCAAGGATGTGGGTAAGTGGGGTGTTACTCGGGTCTAACTCCCCACACATGTCCACAAAGCTCTGCCCCAGCTGTGGGTTTTTTTGGTTTGTGGGTCTGCAGGGGGTGCAGTTTTTAGGCTAGCAACACCAAAAATTTTGCATTTGCTGGGAGACTCTCCCAATGGCTGGCCTCACCCAGGTTTCAAGTGAGGTGAGGTCTAGGGGGTAATGAAGTTATGTACTCCCAAAGTGGGTGCACTCATCCCCTATTGTTTCCAATGGGATCTTAATAGAAGATGGGGGCTAGCACCTCTGAGGTGGGTCCATAACTTTGTAACAAAGTTACCCTTTGAACCAAACTTCACCAAATCTTGGGTGGGAATCACTCAGGAGAGTCTTCTAAAGATATCCTGAAAGTTTGGCGCTGCTAGCTTAACAATTCTCGTACCCCTGACAGAAGGCAATTCCTCAAATTTCCCCAGATTCTTCTTTTAAATCCAACTCTTTAGACATGGATTGAAAGGGAGAATCTAAATCCCCAGTTAAAACAACATTGAAAGTGATGGTGTTTCTCAGAGTGGGGGATAATCCACCCCCAAACAGCATCATTTCGCTCAATGTTGTTTTTATTCAAACTCCCAGATTCTCCCTTTAAGGTGGATTTAAAAGCAGTTAAATCTGGGCTCTCTAGCCCAAACACCATTGAAAAGTGATGCTGTTTGAGGGTGGATTCCAGCATCACAGAAGCCGTAGCATGCCTCACAAGCAAAACTCAGATTTTGCAACAAAAAATGAACACCCTTTGCATTATATAAGTGCAGGCACTCCAACAATCAATACTAAAATATTACTATCTTTAAATATCTTCCTCCAGGCACTCAGTTCACAGTGCAGAAGGTTCTCTTTATGTGCCGGATTACAGCTTTACCAATGCACCATAGTAATTACCATATATAATTTCTGTATAAGTAGATTCAAGCATATAAGTCGAGGCAATCCTAATTTTCACCAACAAAAAACTGGGAAAAACTTATTGACTCTCTACATAAGTCGAGGGTGGGAAATGCAGCAGCTACTGTTAAATTTCAAAATAAAAAAATAGATACCCAAGCAATAAAATTACATTAATTGAGGCATCAGTAAGTTAAATGTTTTTGAATTTCCAAGAAAAAACAGTAAACTTGCTCTGTTTGTGTTTTAAAAAAGAGGGTCAACAGGGAACAATATGGTCTCAACAATAACTGTTTATGTTAGCAGTATCAATACTTCCAAGTATCTTTAGGAGACCCTCCTGATGATACCACTAGAAGCTTGGCGATGTTTGGTTCTGGGGTTCCAAAGTTATGGACCCTCAAAAAGGGTAGTCCCATCTACTATTAGATTCCATTGGAAATAATGGGGGATGGGAGCACCGATTTTGGGGATCCATAACTTTATACCCCCTGAACCAAACATCACCAAACCTGGCTAGTATCAGCAAGAGATTATCATGATGATACCACCCAAGTTTAGCGAAGTTTGGTTCAAGAGGTCGGAAGTTATGGATTCTCAAAATGTAGCCCCATCTACTATTAGCTCTTCATTGGAAACAATGGGGATGGGGCACCCCCTTTGGGGGTTCAAGCAACTTTGGACCCCCTAAACCAAACTTTTACTAAATTTTATTGGTAATAATACTGTGAGTGTCACCTGATGATACCTCTGAAATTTTGTTGCTGATAGCCTAAAAACTGGGTGTCCCCTGGCGGCCAACAAAGTAAAACCCTAAAATATTTTTTTTTTTAATACACCCCACTCATGTATAAGTCAAGGGGGGGGCTTTTTTCAGCACAAAAAATGTGCTGGAAAACTCTGACTTGTACATGAGTATATATGGTACTTATCTCCTGGTCCCAGACCTTTCACTGCAGTGCATCTGGACAAAAAAGCCAGGGATGACAATAATAAATATTCAGAAATACTCATAATGGATTCAAAACTTCTTTTGAATGTAAGCAAGCCCTGTTTGAAAGCAATAGATAAAATAGTCCTAGTGATAGGACTTAAAAACCAGCATATCCAGTTTCTTTAGATCCTAAAATGTTGCTGTCATGAGGAAAAATAACTCTCCATATGATTCCCATTACATATTTATCCCAATATTGTGAATGCTGTCTACTATTGAATGAGCACATGAATGAAAAGCTAAATTGTCTCTTGTGGTGGGCAGAAAAGTGAACTTACATATCACCAAGAGGCAGTTCTGTTTCTCTTGGGAAGCACATAAAACAAAAAACAGGTGTCACTTTGCACATTTGCTGTTGACTTACAATTTGTTTGTGACTTTTACAACCCAATCCTTTGCATGGTTTCTTGAAAAGGATCCACTAATTCTCAGAGGGATTTATTCCCCCCCAAAAGTGTGCAAAACAGATTGGTCTTAAAGAGTCACCACCAGCTCAGACAAGCTATTAAAAGTACATGCTGCTTGCAGAACATTTTATTGGTCTCTTACTCTGCTACTTCTGTCTGAGAACACACACCAGATAATATTCTGGGCCCTCCAAACCAGTGGTGTAGCAACCAAGGGGAAAGGGTGTGGGGTGTTCTGGGGCACTCCGCCATTGTGGGGGCGCTCTGGGGGTTTGCTACTGGGCATGGCAGGGGCATCTCTGGAGCAGTATGGGGTGGGTGAGGCATCGTGAGGGGTCAGGGAGCACACTTCCTAGCAGCACTGGCCTTATCTCTTGGCCCTGCCTCCTGCAAGTGGCTGCTGCCGGGGGGGGGGGGTGCAGAGGAGGGGCAGAGATGCTAGGAGAGGCACAGAGCGGGGTGCGAGTGGGACCTGCTGGAGGCTAGAGTGGCTGGTCTCCCCGCTTGAGCTGGTGGGCTGGAGGAAGGTGGTTTCTCAATCGTTTTTTTCTAAAGCAAAACCTCAGCATTCAGGTTAAATTGCTGTGATTGGCACTGCAGTGATAAATAAGTGGGGCTTGGGTTGCAATTAAGGCACTCAGTCTCAAAAGGTTTTGCCATCACTGTTCTAGTTGGCTAGAAACTCTGTGACTTATTGTGAGCACTTAGATCTGTGGAGGGTAGAAGGTCATTTGGTGTCACCAGTCACTCTCCAAGCAAATTAGAATAGTTTCCTCACTGTCATTTTGTGCATTTCACATCTTCTCTTTAGAATAAGAATAAGAAAGCTTCTCTCTTCTTTCTCCTTGGTGTGAAAGAGAAACTGGAATGTACACAATAATGCTGGATGGGAAAAATTACAGCACTACCTACATTTCCCAGCTGCCCCCTCTCCTCTCCTCTCCCTCTCCCCCCCTCTCCTCTCCCTCTCCTCTCCTCTCCTCTCCTCTCCTTCCTTCCTTCCTTCCTTCCTTCCTTCCTTCCTTCCTTCCTTCC
>NC_059427.1:0-87500 GCF_021028975.2 Sphaerodactylus townsendi
GGGGTGATTTGTGAGATATGATGCTGACAAATCACCCCCACCCCCAGCAAAACATACATGGCTCTCTCCCCACCAACTCTCTTTCCTAATTTTGTCCTCACACCAACCCTATGAGGTAGGTTGTTAGCCTGAGAAACAGCTCCAAGCCAGTGCAAGTGGGTATTAAGCATGTAAATCTCTCACAAATCACCCCCAGCAAAACATTTACCAAACAAATGTCAGCATCATCTCTCACAAAACACCTCCAGTGGAATCCACCCCCAAACAGCATCACTTTCAATGGTGTTTAAACTAGGGAGCCCAGATTCTTCTTTTAAATCCACCTCAAAGGGAGAATCTGCGGTCCCCAGTTAAAACAACATTGAAAGTGATGCTGTTTTGTGGTGGATTCTCCCCCACCCTGAAACAACATCTCTTTCAATGTTTAAACTGGGGACCTCAGATTCTCCCTTTAAACCTATGCCGAAGGGGGTGGATTTAAAAGGAGAATCTGGAGAAATTTGGGAGGGTGCCTGCTGTCAGAGGTGCAATTGTTAAGCTAGAAGCACCAAAATTTCAGGGTATTTGTAGGAGACTCTCATGATGATACCACCCAGGTTTGGTGAAGTTTGGTTCAGGCGGTCCAAAGTTATGAACCCTCAAAGGTCTAGCCCCCATCTCCTTTTAGCTCCCATTGTGTCAGAATCCCAAAAACTCACAAAAACTCTTGTTGTAGAACAGCAGCTTTATTGGTTTGGGATCTACCTTGGCAAAGCCAGGACTGGAGAAATCCCGTGCAAACAGCAATAGTAAAATAACTGACAGCCCCCCCCCCTCCCAGCCTGGGAAAGCCCACCAGAAAGTAAGTGCAAGGAGATAACAGGAGATGGGTAGGCAATGACCTTAACGCCACCTGGAATCACTACACACTCTACAGCAGCAGAGAAAAGACAGTTAGTAATACAGTTAACCCTGACCAACCTCCCCCCAGTGAAACGAAACAGCAGCATAAGCAAAGTCCCAAATACAGGCCTCCTGACATACTGCTCCCTCTAAGGCCTCCCTCCCGGCTTGCTTGGACAGCGTTGATGAAACAATTTGACAAGGCGAGGGGCTTTAACATTTTCAGCAAAAATCCACTGATTCTGCCCAGGTAAACATCCCTTCCAGGAGACCAAATACTGCAAGCGGTTACGATAGATGCGTGAATCAAGAATGTCAGAAAGTTCGTAGTGCTTAGAACCATTAATCAGAATCGGAGGAGGCACCGTCATCTCTGGATGCCAGACATCCGGGGAGCAGGTTTTCTTCAGTAAGCTGCAATGAAAGACAGGGTGTATTTTACTCAAAGCTTTAGGCAAGTCAAGTTCAGCTGTCACTTTATTGATTACTCTAATGATCTTGAACGGCCTCACATATTTCGCACTCAGTTTTGATGGACGGTGAATGCTTCGCAAATTTTTGGTGGACAGATAGACCATGTCTCCCACCACCAAAGGAAAATCACGTCTGTGTTTTGGAAGTTTAGCATCAGGGATCAGTTCAATCTTACAGTCAGTATCACGGTGGGGTGGCAAGGCATTACACTCAGTTTCCTCAAAGACCCGATGCAAATCGCGGTAGGGAACAGGAATAGCAGGATCAACAGGGGCCACGGTAAGCCTGCAAGCCAATCCCTCAGTCGGATGCAACAAGTGGCTGGGAGGGTCAGGCTGCATATGCTCTCCACAGGGAGGATCAGTGAAAGTCAGAGTTCTTTGAGACCACTTTACAGAGGGATCATGATCAGTGAGCCAAGAAAGTCCCAAAATAACAGGGTGTTGAGAAATGGGAGCAATAATGAAACTGCGGCGCTCCCAATGTTCCTTACATCCAGTCAAAATCTTAGGGGTGCGAGAGGTAATGGGACCACCACCCATAGGGCTACCGTCCATTTGATCAAACCGAATAGTCTCGGTCAGGGCAACAGGCTGGAGCTTTAAAGCCTCCACCAAGTGAGGATGAATCAGACAATGGGAGCAGCCAGTGTCCACAAGTGCTTGCACCAGTAACCAGTAAGGGAAGCCAGGACCCTTAGTCAGGACCAGGGGTAGAATTATAGGATCACTCACCCGCTCGGCTTGTGGGGGCTCCCACGGAATCGGCTGATCCTTTCCCTCCGAAGAGGCTGCTGCCGCACGGGCACCTCCCTTCTGTGGCATTTTGCCTGGCTTGTCTGGTTTGGCCACGGGGGTAGAGGTGGCAGAAGGGGGTGCTTTCTTGGCTGGGCAGGCAGACGCGAAGTGACCCCCATTTTCACAGTAGAGACAGAGATTAAGGCGGCGGCGGCGGGCATTTTCCTCTGGAGAAAGCTGACATCTGGGCTGTGTGGAGCGCACGGATTTTGGGCTGGGGGCGCCCCTCTTTTGCGACGGAAGCGTTGGAGCCCTCCCAACCGACACTCCAAGGGTGGCTGCTTTGCGCATCCTGGCATCAGCCGTGCCGGCAAGTACAATCCACTCCATCAAGGTCTGAGGGTTGTCTCAGATGAGTGACCAATTAAGCAAATCGGGGTGTAATGCTTTCTTGAAAGCAAATACTTTCACGGGATCATCCCAATCAGGAATCTTGCTGGCCACGGTGCGAAAAGTCTCAACGAATTCCACAAAAGAGATCTTGCCTTGACGCATGTCCATGAGTGCTTGCTTGGCTTGCTCCCCAACAAAAGGACTCTCGAAGCGGCGACGTAGGGCCATCATAAAGTCCTGGAAGTTATGCAACTCACCAGCCTGGCGCTGGAAGAGGCCCACATACCAGTATGCCGCAGGACCATCCAGCATCAAGCCCACCTCACACACCCGTTCAAAGTCATTCAGGTATTGCCGCCCATATTGCAGCAAATGAGCATTTACCTGGACCAGGATGGCTGGAAGCAAGTCCTGAGTTCCATTGAAACGAGACGTCAACCGGATCCTGGCCATGAACGGAGGTGGGGGCACTTCATACAACGGTGGACGTGGCAAGGCACCCCCCCATCGCCCAGAACGGTGGTGCCCCTAACAATCCCGGTGCAGGTGCTGCCAGCGGTGGAGCTTGGGGGGGGCAGGCATTTGAGGGGCGGCCGGAGCAGGTGGTTGAGCAGGCGCAGGCTGGACCGGAGGCAGCAGGGGAACCGGGGCAGGCTGGACTGGTGCAGGTTGATCGGGTGCTGCCTCCCTGCCAACAGCCCCAGGAACAGGCAGAACAACTGGTGCAGGAGTAGCTGGTTGCGCTTGAACCAGAGCTACCCGAAGGTGCCCCACGGTTTGCTCCAGCTGTTGCAATGCTCGACAATACTCCTCTCTCTCAGAGTCCCACGCTTCCTCCGACGCCTGCAGCATCCACCAGGCTGCAGCCTCAGAGGAATCGGGACCTTCAGATGGGCGACCGACAACTGACACATTCCCAGCCAGAGGAGCAGTCGCCCAACTTGCACTCCCAAATCCCAGAGTTTGAGAGTCTCTGTAAAAATCCGCGCCCCGACGACGTCTCACAGTAATCCCCTGCGAGCCATCTAACGGGGCAGTCAGGAACCGATTAGGAGCATCCAAGTAGCCGGGAGGAGGAAGCTCTCCTCCCGATGCAGTTGCATTCCCCGCTGGTATGCAGGGTCCCTCGGGAGGGTCGGGGGAAGAATCAGAAGTCCCGGTTAAGTCTGCAGCAATAGGAAGCCCAGACTCGGCTCTGGCAGTCCCCTCTCCCAGTGGAGACTCCAAAGAAGACATCATGGCAAAAGATTAGTTTTTTCTGCAAAAGTGGAAAGGTGAAATTCCAGCAATGCACGGCTGCATGGAATTCAACCTAAGGGGAGTCCTGGCTTAATGTCAGAATCCCAAAAACTCACAAAAACTCTTGTTGTAGAACAGCAGCTTTATTCGCTCGGGATCTACCTTGGCAAAGCCAAGACTGGAGAAAACCCACGCAAACTGCAATAATAAAAGAACTGGCAGCCCCCCCCCCCCCGGCCTGGGAAAGCCCGCCAGAAAGTAAGCGCAAGGAGATAACAGGAGATGGGCAGGCAATGACCTTGATGCCACCTGGTATCACTACACATTCTACAGCGGTAGAGAAAAGACAGTTAGAAATACAGTTAACCCCGACCAACCTCCCCTCCACAATGAAATGAAACAGCAGCATAAGCAAAGTCCCAAATACAGGCCTCCTGACACATTGGAAAAAATGGGGGATGGGGCACCCCTTTTGGGAGCCCATAACTTTGGACCCCCTGAACCAAACCTCACCAAACTTTGGTGGTATCATTAGGAGAGTCTGCTGAAAAATCTCTGCAATTGTGGTGCTGCTAGCCAAAAACCAGCACTCCCTGCAGGCAAAACACTGAAAAAAACACTAAAAATGCCAAAAAACACACACACGAACCTGCAATTTTTGCGCCCCCCACAAGGGGGGTGCCTGGGGACATTGGACTCCCCTTTTCCCTAGGCAGATATGCCACTGCATGGGAGCTCTGTGTCCCTGCCACGCCCCCACCCTGGAACTTACCCCCCACGCCATGTCACCAGCGTGCGCCTGGTTCATCATGCCCACCCCCGCACCATTGCCGCTATGCCACTGAACAAGATCTACCAGACTAGGGCCACACAGCCTGAAAACCCCACAACAACCAGTTGAATCCCCTGTGAAAGCCTTTGACAGTACATTTTCCCTTTTATATTTCTGACCTTGCCTATCTGTATTCTTATACAAATACAATGAGGTTACGGTACTCTGTTCCAGTCACCCATAAAACACCAACAGTCATATTTTAAGTCACCCAAATTGCCTGCCAAATTCACTTCTATTCTCATTTGGTGCTTATATACCAATCACCAGGGTTTTTATTTCAACACCCGTTCGTCATTTATAGCTTCTTTTGAAGCATATTCTTCTTTTACATCAATTATCGGTCCTCTTTTTCCCCCTCATCAGCAGCAACAAAATGCTGACCTAATTTCTTATTCTCTAAACAATTCATCTCTTTCTTTCAAATATGAGTTTCTTGCAGGCATATTAAGTCAAAGGAACTCTGACTCAAATAGTTTAAAAAAACCCTTTCATTCTTTTCTGTGGGGAGTTTCACACTAATGTTCCAAAAAACTGACTTAATTTCCATCACCACGACAAAAAATAATTAAATAACATATTATTGTCTCTTCCTCACTAGATTAATTCCCGTTTTCCTCATTCAAGTATTTGCTTAACTTTTATCCTAAGAAAGCCTGTCGCATCGAGACAACCCTGTATTGGGGGGGGGGGGGGTGCGCTCTGTCCCATTGAAGAAACCCGAAGTTCTTTTCCTTTGCACATCTTCTCAGTAAGGCAATTTCTTTCCTTTTCCTCAAAAAAATTGATGGGATTTCTTGCAAAATTAATGTATGTGTGTAACCTACTTATCTTTGGCCACATCAATCTCTATTGGAGACCTAGGAAATAATATATGACAGCACCCTATGGCTTAACAAACAAATATGAAATTTGGGTGCTGTGTGGTTTCCGGGCTGTATGGCCGTGTTCTAGCAGCATTCTCTCCTGACGTTTCGCCTGCATCTGTGGCTGGCATCTTCAGAGGATCCTCTGTGATTCTGGCCATGAATTCCTTCGACAAAATATGAAATTGCTTGAACCACCCTGTGGCTTAACAAACAAATATGAAATTGCTTGAACAAATTAACAAACCTTTAACAAACTTTCTAACATTTAAGGATAAATAATAGTGAACATATATATATGCAGCACAACTCAATTGTACAAAATCTTCAGTGCTCTTTTAAGAAAAAAGCACTCAGAACAGTTGCCACCACTAACAGTGTCCAGTAATGTAAGAATAGCAATAAAGTCCAAACTATTAATCAAGCAGGGCTTCTTTCTCTCATCTGGCCTTCTGCATCTGATGTAGCTGCTGCAGGTCTTCCCTCAATTTGGGCCTGTAAAAAAAACAAGCAATTCCCTCAATGGAGCTGTAGACCTTCCTTCTCCTACTGCAGGCCAGATCAACGGGGGGGGGGGGGGGGCTTTTGCAGTTGGTAATAAGTAAGCAAATGTGACCTCTATCTGTGGGTTCTGTGGGGCAGAACTTGGAATGAGTTTGCAACAACAAATTTTAAAAACAAAATGGTTTACTTTCTTAACATATAACATATAACATACTGCATTGTATGGAGGCGGTTGCTGGTTGGTTGCGACAGAGCAGGTTAAAACTGAATCCATCGAAGACGGAGATCCTCTGGCTTGGCCGCGAAGTGGGGGGGCGGGACTTTTCAGCCGCCGGTGTGGGAGGGGGCCATATTGGCGCCGACCCCCTCCGTGCGCAGCCTGGGGGTCCACCTGGATTCGTCTCTCTTAATGGAGACCCAGGTGGCCCATATAACCCGGGTTGCCTTTTTCCATCTTCGCCAGGCCTGGCGGCTGGCCCCCTCCCTTTCCTAAGCGGATTTAGCCACAGTGATCCATGCAACGGTCATCTCCAGATTAGACTATTGTAACTCGCTCTACGCCTTCCCTTGCGTTTGATCCGGAGACTAAAACTGGTGCAGCATGCGGCGGCGCGCTTGCTCGCAGGCAGCGCCACCTGGGAACACATCCAGCCTGTGCTGCGTCAGCTGCATTGGCTTCCAGTAGAGTTCCGGATCATCTTCAAGGTGTTGGTGTTGACCTTTAAGGCCATTCACGGCCTGGGGCCATCGTATCTTCGAGACCGCATCACCCCATATGTTCCTGTACGGCCTCTTCGATCAGTTGAGGCCAACCTACTAGTGGTCCCTGGCCCCTCGGTGATGCGGCTGGCCTCCACACTGGCCAGGGCCTTTACAGCTCTGGCCCCGGCCTGGTGGAACGCTCTTCCGCCAACTGTCCGGGCCCTGCGGGGCCTTGGTGAGTTCCGCAGAGCCTGTAAGACGGAGCTGTTCTGCCGGGCCTTTGGAGGAACCGACCGCTGATGGTGCCCCCTTCGCCCCCTTTCATGGCCCTCTACATCTGGGCCATTTGTCATTCAACGGGACCTGCCATTCCTCCCTCTTGGGGAGAGGATTTTGAATATGGCGCTGCTGGACGCCATTTATATTTATTGTATTTATGAGATTTAGTTTTTACTGTTTTATCGCTGCTTTTAAAGATTTAGCCATTTTATGTTATATTAAGTTTATTGTTGTACACCGCCCGGAGCCCCTCGGGGATAGGGCGGTATAAAAATCTAATAAATTAATAAATTAATAAACATTTAACATCACACTTCAAGGTCCTGTTCAGGTTGCATTTTCAAGTCCTTCTAGTTACAGTCTACTGATACTGCCAAGTCCAATTCTCCTTTGCAAGTGGGTTGGCTCCTGAAGACTCCAAGGGCTTGGTGAACAGGATTCAACATGATGAAGGTTTCCAGGAGAACTCTCACCCATTACAACCACAAAAAGAAACCCTGAAACAATAAACTCCAACATTTTCAACATAGCAAAAATAAACTACCTTCCCAGTAGTTCCCAACAACATTGCAGTTACCTTAACAAGGTGTTAAGGCAGGGGCGTAACGAGGCAGCCCTGGGCAAACTGTAGCCCTGGGCAAAACCGAGTTGGATGCCCCCCCCCCATGGGTGGCCACTCCACCATGACCAAACATTTTTTGCATCAGGACATTGGTGCCTGCAGGGGGTGCATTTTTAGACATATCAACACCAAAATTTCAGCATATCATCAGGAGACTGTCCGTATGCTACTCACCATGTTTGGTGAGGTTTGGTTCAAGGAATCCAAAGTTATGGACTCCCAAAGGGGGTGCCCCATCCCCCATTGTTTCCAATGGGAGCTAATAGGAGATGGGGGCTACAGTTTTGAGGGTCCATAACTTTGGCCCCCCTGAACCAAACTGCACCAAATTTGGGGGGTGCCATCATCTCCAGATGATACCCTGAAATTTTGGTGCTGATACATCCAAAAATGCACCCCCTGCAGGAACATCCTAGAAATTTGCCCAAGAATCTTTGTTCTGCATTGAGTTTTCTGCATTGCTGTCAATGGGGGTTGCAGGCTGTGGGGGGCACATTTCTGAAGGCACAGTCTCAAATCCTTCATGGTCTCATCAGGAGACTGCCCTAATGATAACCCCCAAGTTTGGTGCAGTTTGGTTCAGGGGGGTATCATTAGTGTGTTAAGGGCTTATTACACAAATCAAGGTCCTAGTCTGGTAGCCTCGTCTCCTCCAAACTACATGAGCTCTGCAGCCTCCTGCTGCTTTGAGTCTCCTCCCCTTTCTGGGTCAACCCATTCTGAGCATGGGGGTTACACAAGCTTACCAACTGCACATGCTCAGTGAGCTCTTGTCCCCTGGGCCCTAAGAGCCAAACAGAACAAAAAAACCCTACTGGCATGGGTTACATTTGCACCGGTTCAGCAAAGGGAGGGGGCTGTTTGGGGGGAGGGGGCAACAGGAGCTCCGTTCCCCCTCGTGACCCTTCTCTCTGCCCCCCCCCCCCGCTTCAGCCCCCCATTTCCTGTACCAGTGGAAGCACGAGTGCCGCTTCGCCAACTGGACGGCGGGGCAGGTGATCTTCCTGGACAGGTACATCTACGACCGGCAGGAGTTCGTCACCTTCGACAGCCGCCGCGGGACCTTCGAGGCCGTCACGGAGCTGGGGGAGCCCGTCGCCCGAGACTGGAACAGCCACAAGGAAGGAGTGGAGTACACGCGGGCCGAAGTGGACCGCTTCTGCCGCCACAACTTCGCGGTCGACCAGCAAGACGGCCTCGTCGCCAGGCAGAGTGAGCGGGGCAGGCGGGGGGTGGGGAGGGGAGGGGAGGGGGGAGGTGGAAGCAGCCGGGGAAAGCGAGGGGAGGGAGCGATGGGGGGGGCGGGGCGGCGCCTCATCCTCCCCCTCCCCCGCCTTCAGGGGCACCAGGAAGATCCTGCGTGGTGGGAGCAGAAACTGCGGGAAGTCGCGGGGGTGCTCAGGCTGGAGGGATGTAGGGGATCCAACGCGGGCTGCCGGGTCTGAGTCCACCTGCGCTTCACCGCTATGCCAGGTTGGCTGGGGGCTGCGGCGGGGGCGGGGGCGGGGGCGGGGGGGGTCCTACTTCTGGAGGTAGCCCCTCTCCTACTGCTAAAAATGTGAAATGCACAGATACAGCATGCATTGTGGAAGGCTTTCACGGCCGGATTCAACTGGTTCTGGTGGGTTTTCCAGGCTGCGTGGCCGTGGTCTGGTGGATCTTGTTCCTAACGTTTTCCCTGCATCTGCGGCTGGCAGAGGCGTGGCTAGGGAAAATGGAGCCGGGGCAAACTCTGAGTCCCCCTCCATGGGCGGCCATCCCCCCCCCCCAAAGGCTGCCTTCCCACACTATGACCAAAGAACATTTTTTCCCACTGGGTCTTCTTTTCCCAAGCAGCTTGGAATGAATTATTATCCTCTCAATAACCCTGTGAGGTAGGCTGCGCTAAGAAATAATGATTGCCTCAAGGTACCCAGTGAGTTTTATGCCTGAGTGGGGGGTTTGAATCCAGATCCCAGAATGATGCTATAAACTCTACACCAACTCTGCATACTCGTCATAAATATAAATGAGATTAAAAGAGTCAAGCATTTTTACCATAGTATGATATGGATAATTACTATGGATGCTTCCCAGCCCTGACCTGAATAGTTCCAGGCTAGACTAATCTTGTCAGATTCTAGGAGCTAAGCAGGGTTGGCCCTGATCAGTATTTGGATGGGAGACCTCCAAGAACACCAAGGTCATGATGTGAAGACGGGCTACAACAAACCCCTTCCAAACGCCTCATGCCTTGAAAACCCTACGGGATCACCATAAGAGCTGTGACTTGACAGCATATCTTTAAAAAAGGTATATCCTGACTGCTCAGCTTTGTATAAGTTTTAGCATCTTTATTTTCAGATTTCTATTACATTGTCCTCCATGCAACTATTTGGGCAACCAATTGCTCATTCATCCCAATACTTAAAATTTTTCTCAAATCTGGTGTCAACAAACAATTTAAATTACCACCTCTTTGCCATACAGGTTGTTAATTAGAAGCAAATGTTGAAAAGAGACCTATTTCATTCCTTATTTCTAATAATACAAATTTAATAAATAAATAATACAAATAATAATACAATAATACAAATTTAATAAATAAATAAAAAAATAAAATAATCTTCTCCCTTCACTCTTTTTGCTCTTTGTTTTTGGGCATTTGGCTACAGTGATTATTAAAGCAGCATTTTTTTTTAAGCTGGAGAAAGTGAGTTGAGAGGAAATAAACGATGACAAAATCACTGGTAGGAATTAAAAGTATGAAAATACTCTGCATTAAATTAAAAAAAAACCCCTTTGTCCAATACATGTTTAATAAAGTATTCTTATTTAAGATGAACCCTATGTAATTTAGGGGAATTTCATTTGCAGTGAATATGACCAAGTTGCATGCCTGACTCTAAACCAACTTTTCACTCCCAATTGAAGTTCAGGGGTGGTGGAACAGAAGTTCTTGATTTTATTATTCAGACATCTCAGGAAGCATAGCAGCATGGAAGGCTGCTGGGGTGGGGCGAGGGCTTTTTTTGCCCAGGGATCTTTGGATCCCTGGGCCAGGGTGGGGGGAAGGGACTTGCTGTGGGGAAGGAAGGAAGGAAGGAAGGAAGGAAGGAAGGAAGGAAGGAAGGAAGGAAGGAAGGAAGGAAGGAAGGAAGGAAGGAAGGAAGGAAGGAAGTGTGTGTGTGCTTCCAATTTCAGCCTAAATCAAGTGGGCTGCTGTGTTGCTGCTTCTGTCTTTCTAACATGCCATTTTTAAAACTTCCTCGGCATCCTTAATTACTTTCCTCCCAATGACAGGAAAGGGAGAGACAGAATTGTTGAAATCCCTTCTACTGCTCCTCTTCTTCACTGCAGGGCACTGTTCATTCTCAGAAGCTCAGCTCACACCCAGGCACCCTATCTGTGGCCACCTGGATCCACAATAGCAATGGCCAAGTCCAAGCCAAAGACACCTGCAGCATTGCTAGGACATTTGGCTTGGTTCTGGTTAGCAGCAGCACAGGAGGTGAAGGACATGGTAATATTCCCATTTGCCCCCTGAACCCCGCTGAGCAGCACCTAGGTCCAAGTCCAGACTCAGATGACAGCCCAGTAGTACTGAAAGTTCCCAAAAGTATAGAGGTGGACTCCATTTCAGATAGTTTGAGAACTGCTTCCACAGCAGGTTTTGACGGTGTGCACAAACATATACAAGATTTAAACAAAATTACATCTCTGTGTTCCAAACATCAATATTATAGTGGGTAGAAAAGAAAGCTCTGATGTGCTTACATTAAAACAACATTTACTTTACATGTATTGCTGGTTTCTTAAACCAAGAATGGATATTTGGAAGGGAAAATTTGCTCAAAGAAAACAGTACAGTAATCGATCAGATAAATAATGCAATTTTCTGGTACGCTGGGCATTTATGAAACTTATTATACAGTGCTTTATGTTTAAAACTATTAATTTTACCCTCTGGACATCACCTCTAAAAAGATGCTTCAAAGCAGCATTTATAAGGGATGTTCTATCCCAGGTTAAAAGATATTGTGCACAGTATTTTTTGTTATCCCTTATAACACTTACAATCTCTTTGGTAAATATATGGTGCCAATACACATCTGAGAGCAGAAATATACTATTTTTAAAGAAGGGAAAGGAGCTCAGTTGTTGAAGTTTACCTTTTATGCAGAGCCAGGTGCTAGCCATCACAGACAACAGGTTTGCTTTCACATTCAGTACACAATGCACTGAAAAGTTTACCTGTGTGGGCCATATAAAAATATCTAAACTGTAAAAATGGGCAAATTTGTTCACATTCCATCTCTTTCCAGTGGATTAAATCTTTCATCTTCTTAGGCACTGTGACATTTATTTGGAAGTTTCTATATGGTCGCCAACTCTGGATTGGGATATTACTGAAGACCTTGGGGTGGAGTCAGGGAAAACGGAGTTTGGAGAAGGGAAAAACCTCCATGGGGCATAATGGCATAGAGTCCCCCCTCCAAAGTAGCCATTTTGTCCAGGGAAACTGATGTTTGGAGAGGAGTTGTAATTCCAAGAGCTCTCTAGACCCCATCTGAAGATTGGCAACTCTACATTTCAATAACTGTTTTTGCAACGTGCATAATTTTGGAGACATGACTTTCTCTCTCTCTCTCTCTGCTAGAAATAAGGAACATCTTCCCAAAACAGTTTCAGCAGATCAAGAGGTTTCTGTTCTATTTTTGTGAAGAATTCATTTGTATGGATAAGGAAGTTGTTATATAGTTATGAAAGACAGAGTCTAAAACAAAAGTGACATCTTCTCTGTAAATAAGAGTGAATATGCCCAGCCCATAACATGTACATTGAAGTCAAAGGTATATACTTCCCACTGAAATAAAAATCATTTGCCCATACAAGCTTTTACCAACTTTTAATATCCTGAGATAAAGAAAGCAAGTATCACAAGTTACAGTTGCAATTCAAAGGATGAAAAGTCAGCTTTGTACACTCTTAAGACCCTCAAACCACACACACAAAAATGTTCAGAGAGCAGGTCCGCCCAAGAAAAAAAGCAATACTTGTGGCTTGGGATAAGAAAAAACAAAACAGTCCCTTATTCTCTCCAGCAATTGTTTCCTGAAATTTTTATTTAAAGAGGTCTGGTTGCCTAGCTCCAAATCATCATTCTCCCAAGTCTTAGATAGTATGAAAAAAGGAAGTGACATGAGATCTTACATTCCTTCTCTCTCCACCCCCTCCTCCTTACATAATGAAGAAGAGACTCTAACGGAAAAGGCTAAAAAACAACACTATCTTCTCTCTGCAGTCCAGTGGAAATGCATTTTGTTCTTTACAAATGCCCCTGCCTCCATAAACGCACACACAAGCCAGGCTGGAAGCGCAAGGTGTGTCAACATGAGAGCCAGCAATTGCTGGATGGTGACTTTTCCTCTCTTCTGCAGGGCCTGGTTTAGAAATGGGGGGGGGGGGGAGAAAAAGGAGGAAGAGAAAGATTTGCACCCCCTTTTCTTCTGTAAGGAGCCTCAAGATGACTTATAAACTCCTTTTCCCTTCCTCTCCCCACAAGACACCTTGTGAGGCAGGTGGGACTGAGAGAGTTCAGAGAGAACCGGGGCTGCCCCAAGGTCATCCAGCGGGCTTCAGGTGCAGGAGCAGGGAAACAAATCTGGTGAGAGTGCACCAATCATGAGGAGGGATTCTCCAGATTAGAGTCCAGTGCTCTTAATACAGCATGCTGGTTCTCCTGACACCCCCCCCCCCCATCTCTTGGGGGTGGGGCAGAGGCGTATTCTTTGTTTACTTTGGTACCCAGTTTCTCTCTCAGCAGACATAACGTGTGTTCTCATTACCCCTTCCCAGTTTCTTAAAACATTATTCATCTGCTTCCTTCCTCAAGACTGTTGTGGTTGTGCCCCATCAAGCCCTCTTGCTTGCCAGAACTGTGGGTTTTCCTCTCCTCCTCCACCCGTTCTGTTTTCTCAGCACCTACCCGTGTCTGTTGAAACTGACATCATGAGACACACATCCGCTCCCAGCTTCTGCAGCCTCCTCCCAGGTCTCCATTGCCTCGGCCTCATCAACAAGTATGCATATCCTTCAGTTGGTCTATTGCAGTGGTGGCGAATCTATGGCACTCTAGATGTTAATGGACTACAATTGGCCATGCTGGCAGGGGCTGATGGGAATTGTAGTCCATGAACATCTGGAGTGCCATAGGTTCGCCACCATGGGTCTATTGAGATGCATTCATCCCCCAGCTAGAGGCTTTAACATTGTGGTTCAATTCTACCAGTTGTTGGTCTCACAATTTTCCTTCGCCCATGATGTCCCGGTCCTTATTTAAGACTCTACTTGAGCTCATGTGCGGTTCTATGTCTTGGTTAGTACTTGAATGGGACCCCCAGGAAGTCCCAGTTTGTTGTGCAGAGACGGGTGTGGGGGACTGCCTCTGTTTTTAGTCTGCGCTCACTTGCATGGCCCAGGCTGGCCCAATCAAAAGAAATCTCCAAAGCTAAGCAGGGTCAGCCCTGGTTGGTATTTGAATGGGAGACCAGCCGAGAACTCCAGGGTCTGAGGCAGGCACTTAATGGGGCTTAGAAAACCCTGTGTAAAATGGACAAAAAACCCACATCTGTGGTCAGAATAGAGCACTGCAGGATTACTTTTCCAAACAGTAGCATTCTGAACATTTTCTCTTTTTATCCCACTGTTACTCTCCTTGGCTTATCTCAGCCTCTGGGGGGCTAAAACAATTGACCCTTCCCTCCATCTTTCATAAAAAATATTTTATAATCCAATAAACATCCTATGTTTTGGGACTTGCACAAACCTTTGGCGGGACCCCCCTCCCCGAAGAGAGTCCTGGGTGAAGAGAATGAGGCCTTTGGGAGAACATTTGTGGATGAGAACCTGGGCCTGCCCAGTCAGGCAATCCAGTGACCATATTATACTGAAGAGAAGCTCTCCTAGTAGTTATTAGCTATGGTAGTGAATGGAAACCTCCATGTGCAGAGTCAGTCTACCCTGAGAACCAAATGCTGGGGAGAAATGAAGGGAGAAGCCCTCTTTCTTCTGAGCTTCCCAGAGTCAAGAAAGGAACACACACACCCCAGGTGACCCTCAAGCAGGAGTCAAAGGAGAATTTACCGGGTTCCTTGAATGACCCAAGGCATTTCCAGAATTTCAGATCCTCTGACGATGCATTCAGCCACACATGCAGGCGAAACGTCAGGAGAGAATGCTGCTAGAACATGGCCATACAGCCCGGAAACCACACAGCACCCCAGTGATTCCAGCCGTGAAAGCCTTCAAGAATACATTTCCAGAATTGTTTCCAGCTGTGGCAGCACCTGCTATTTCTGCCCGTTGAAAGGGGCTTCCAGAGGGTTGCAGCTGACCCACCAGAGCAGGTCAGGGATTATTTGTTGCCAGAAAGGGGACGCAGGACTGGCTGATTTGATCCTGCAAAAAACTGCTAGTGTTCTGGAAGAAAAATGGGAAAGAGACTTCAATTTGTATAGAGAATGGAAGGAGAGTTGGTGAATCATTCATTTCCTTGGTGGGTGGGAGAGGCCGAATGTTGTGTTACTAGGAATGTATCAGCCGCAAACATGAATGAGAACAGCTTCCTTTTCTCGATCTGTGCTGTTTTGGATCTCCTGCGTCTCTAAAGTTTTCCCTCTTCTCACTCCCCAGCTCAACCCACAGTGAAAATTTCCCACACCAAGGGAGACCCCCGGTCCCACCACAGCCTCCTCATCTGCACCGCGGCCGGTTATTATCCCTCAGAGGTGACCATCCGGTGGCTGAAGAACGGGCAGGAGCAGACGGAAGGGGTGGGATATGCGGATGAGCTCCAGAACGGAGACTGGACCTTCCAGAACCAGGCGATGGTGGAGACGGTGCCCAAGCGGGGAGACGTCTTCGCCTGCCAGGTGGAGCACAGCAGCCTGAAGGAGCCCGTCACCGTCCTGTGGGGTGAGAGACTCGGGGGCTTCCCCCTTTTCCCCTCTCTTGATGACACACAATCACACATTGCCGGAGGGGAGTTCCAGGCTCCTTCCTCCACTGTGATAATCTCAGAGACTGAGCTGACCCGGCTGGTAACTTCCCAGGGAGGGTTCTGGCTGGACAGGGTGGTGTCAGGTCGAGTCCTGATCTTGCAAATAAATTCTTACGTGTTCCGCAACCAAGATGGAACGAAAGGAGGGGGAGAGAAAGGCAGTGGTCGATTTCTGAGATGTCCCTCCCCGTGGCCGTTCTCCAGGGGTTCCTGACCCAGTTTTGTGTATCCTCACACCAGTCTGAAGGTGGCTTCCGGTTCCTGCAGATATAATTGTGGAATCTCTTCAGGCCTTCCTCTCCTTTCTGGGAGGTTCATAATTGTCAGGAAAGATGCCTTATTTTGGGGAGTGGCTGGTCTGGAGAACAGGGCCCCAGAAGCCCAATCAAATCCCCTGGAGTCAGAAGCCTTGCCGGTGGGGGGGCAGTATCTGGAGACCCTGGCCCCGATCCGTCTCCTCACATGAGGCTTCTTCCTTTTCCCACAGAGCCACAGATGTCAAACTCTTCCAAGAACAAAATGTGGACAGGAGTTTTGGTGGCCTTGATGGGGGTGGTCTTTGGGGCCGTGTCAGTCTCCCTCTACCTGAGGAATAGAAGAGGTAAGCACCTAGGAGTGGGGGGCTGGTGAGAGAGGAATGAAATTCAGTATCTCTGCATGCGAACAAGTGACAACTACTGATGTAGTTACATTCGCCTTCAGAAGAGGCTTCTCTCAAAGATGAGGGGAATGAATGGAAGCTGAAAGGAGGAAATCAAGAGGGGTCAAAACTGTCCAAAAGTCCTTGGCGGGACTTAAAAACTGCAGGCATAGCTCAGCTGGAATGTGTTCCACAGGTTAGGAAGGCAGCGCCCAGTCCAAAAGAAAGCCACCATGGTTAACAAGAGAAGTTGAGGAAATTATCAGAAAAAAGAAAATGTCTTTTAGAAAATGGAAGTCCAGTTTGACTGATGAAGAATATGAGAGGGAACACAAATGGTGGCAAAAGAGAAGCAAGTTAGCTGTAAGGGAGGCAAAAAAGGATTATGAGGAATGCATGGCTGTGAACATCAAGACCAGCAACAAACAGTTCTTCAAGTACATCAAAAGCAGGAAGCCAGCTATGGGAAGGTGTGGCCCCAGATGACCCGAAGGAACAAAAGGTGTTGCTAAAAGATGACAGAGAGATAGCAACAGAAGCTGAATGAAGATTCTTTGCCTCTGTCTTCACCCTAGAGGAAGTGAGGGTATTCCTGCACCTGAACCAAGCTTCTTAAGGAGGTGAATCCGAGGAACTAGCGAAGATAGTGGTAGACAAGGAAGAAGTTCTGGCAGCCATTGATAAACTAAATGCTACCAGATCACCTGGCCCAGATTGCATTCACCCAAGAGTTCTTAAAGAGCTCAAGCATGAAATTGCTGATCTTCTCACTTTAAATTTTTCTCTCTTTCTCACAATACTAGAATCAGGGGGGGGGGGGGGCATTCATTGAAAATGCTGGGGGGAAGAATTAGGACTAATAAAAGGAAACACTTCTTCATGCAATGTGTGATTGGTGTTTGGAATATGCTGCCACAGGAGGTGGTGATGGCCACTAACCTGGATAGCTTTAAAAGGGGCTTGGATAGATTTATGGAGGAGAAGTCGATTTATGGCTATCAATCTTAATCCTCTTTTATCTTTATCTTTATTAACCTTTAATAGGCATAAATGGATCAGGATTTACACAGACACATTCTGCAGTCTCAAGTATAGTTCAGTAGCAAGGAAATAGTCCACATAACTTGACGGTTGACTTCGAGGGATTCAAATCAGTTCAGATTTTTTTTTAAGGAAATAACCAGAGCAATAATAAATACCTCTACACATCGATATAAAAATACAATCTAATATAAAATTACAATAAAAATAGATCTGTTTAGCAAGTTAAAAGCAAAATAATACAGCAATAGGTATCCTATCCTCTTTGATCTGAGATTGCAAATGCCTTAACAGTCCAGGTGCTCGGGAGCAACAGCCGCAGAAGGCCATTTCGTTCACATCCTGCAAGTGAGCTCCCAAAGGCACCTGGTGGGCCACTGCGAGTAGCAGAGAGCTGGACTAGATGGACTCTGGTCTGACCTAGCAGGCTCCTCCTTATGTTCTTATGAAATGGGGAGGGGGCTGAACAGTGCTGGAGGGGGGCAATCCCTCTCCCTCTGCCCAGGGCTCTTCCAGCTTCTGCTCCCCACCTCTGAATTTGAGGCCCCCAGTGAAAACCAGAGACCTGGTGTGGGGGTGGCCTCTTTCTTCCCCTGGCAGTTCTGGTTCTGCATACCAAGCTGGTCTCCAACTATTAATGTAAGCCCCCCCCCCCCCAACAAAAACAGAAAGTGCGCATCATTAGCACCAAAGAACGAACCATAAGGGAATATGTTGTAAAGTGCTGATCTTATTTAAAAAGTGCCAGGAGGCAACATCAGGGGAAGGCCTCAGGCTCTCTGCCCTGTCGATGCCCCTCCAGAGGACCTGGTCAGCCACCGTATGAGATGGGATGCTGGACTGGATGGACCCTCACTGGTCTGATCCAGCAGGGCTCTTCGGGGGGAAGGGGGTTCTTGTGGGGCAGTTCGTAGCACGGGAAACCCATAGAAATCAACTCAAAACCCCTTCAAGGGCTTTGACTGTGTCTCTCCCTCTCTTTCTCTGTAGCACCTCTCAATGCACCTGCGGCAGGTAAGGCTCTCTGTGCATCACCTCCAATAATGTTACCTGGTTCTAATCCTGCCTGGAAAGTAGGAACAGCCCACAGTTTAAACTGGTTGTACAAAGCCAGTTAGATTTGGCACCGATTTGAGAGTGTTCAAGAAACGTCAGAAAATGTATCTGCCATCCTCCCAATGGCCCTGTGAGGTAGGCCAGTGGTGTTATCACCTGCACTGTAGAAGGAAGACGCAGGTGCGAGTCATCCCTGAGGCCTGGAGGATCTCTTTGGTCCTCCCCACCCCCAGCATGAGGCTGTGTGTAACTCACGCACCTTCCCACATAACCTGCCTGACTCTCCTTCTTCAGAGGTTTTTAGACAGAGGTTGGAGGGGCATATGTCAGGGGTGCTTTGATTGTGAGTTGCTCCATGGCTGGGTGTTGGACTGGATGGCCCTTGGGGTCTCTTCCAACTCTATGATTCCACCATTCTGTGAAACTCTGAGCAGGTTGTGGAGGGGTCGGGAGATCTCTGCCAGGGTGAGTGCCAGTGTGGTGATCCAGGAGGGTGTCCAGAACTTGGGAATACAGGAGGCAAGGTTCCCGAGTCTCCACTCTTTGGCTTGGCTCTCTCTGTGACCTCAGTCACACACCCTGCACTTAACTCACCTCGCTGGGTTGTTGTGAGGATAAAAACTGAGGATGAGGGAAGGATGTTGTAAGCAGCTTTAAGTCTCCATTGGGGAGAAAGATGGGGTATAAATGAGATAAATAAAAATAAATAAAATCAATCAGTTCTTTCCCGGCGTACAACGGGGCCTTTACCCCTGCATAGATCAGGGGCAGCTAATATAGCGTCTCTCCTTCTGTTTCCTGACAGGGCTCATTGGTTAGGCCTGACGGCTCCAGCTCTGACATCTGAGAAATCATTTTCTTCAGCAAACAAGATTTTCATGCAGCTCTACCAATCTCCCTCCCCTGAACACAAACACACACACACACAGGTCATACTTTGACTGAATGATGCTGAAACCGCTGAGACTGCTAGAAAGCTCCCGATTTGGCGAGAACTGCTAACAATTGCTGCTTCGAAAAGGCTATAAAATGGCATTTATGAGTCTTTGTTGATAACTTTAACTGGAGAGACTGTTCGCTTTGAGATTTTGTCTAATTAAAAAAATACTTTATAGAGAGTTGTCTGTGTGAGTTTTGGCTGAGCCTCTCAGTTTACATTTTATCACACCCAGGGGCGTAATGCCCATTGGGCAAGGTGGGCAGCTGGCCAGGACGCCACCTTGTGGTGGGCACCAAAAATGCAGGGCTCATTTTTGGGTATTTTAGTGGTTTTCTGTTTTTGGCCTGCAGGGGGTGCATTTTTAGACATATCAGCACCAGAATTTCAGCGTATCATCAGGAGACTGTCCTTATGCTACCCCCCAAGTTCTCTGAGGTTTGGTTCAAGGAGTCCAAAGTTATGGACTCCCAAAGGGGGTGCCCCATCCCCCATTGTTTCCAATGGGAGCTAATAGGAGATGGGGGCTACAGTTTTGAGGGCCCGTAACTTTGGCCCCCCTAAACCAAACTGCACCAAACCTGGGGGGTATCACTCTGACCACCACACTGGCTCAATGCAGAACAAAGGTTCTTGGGCAAATTTCTGGGATGTTCCTGCAGGGGGTGCATTTTTGGACATATCAGCACCAAAATTTAGCTTGGTGCAGTTTGGATCAGGGGGTCCAAAGTTATGGACCCTCAAAAGGGTAGCCCCCATCTCCTTAGCAAAAATGGGGGATGGTGGCACCCCCTTTGAGGGTCCATAACTTTGCCCCCTTGTGCCAAACTGCATCAAACTTGGGGGGGTGCCATCAGGACAGTCTCCAGATGATACCCTGAAAGTTTGGTGCCGATACGTCCAAAAATGCACCCCCTGCAGGAACAGCTGCCTCTGTCTTAGGAGGATCCGTGGCTTGTAACTTCCTAATTATTTTAAAATTGGCCTCAGTCCTCATGATGTGCCCCCCCCCCCCCCCGCATCCTCAAAAAAAGTCCCAAGGTGCCCAGGAGCTGAATGAGATGGGAGACCCCAGCCTAACTCATTTTTGGCTCTTGGCACTCCCCTACAGATAGAAGGCTGGGTGGCTGGCCGGAAACATCCAGTCTGAAGTAGCTTCCTGCTTGGAGGGAGTCCTTCCTTGCTTGCAAAGTCTGGATCAGGCCTGGAGTGAGACTCAGCAACATAAACACTCACCAGCAACTCTTCTTTGCATGGAGGATTTCACTTGGGGAGGGAAGAGAAACAGTTTGCCATGGAGACGGGGCACTGCTTAATCCAGAGAGCAGGCTCAAAAAGGGCACCGTCATGAGGAAGACGACCTCTCCCCTTCCCAGTTTTAAGTACAGGGAGGGGTGATCAAGTCTTTCCTGGATTCCTGAGTGAGTGAGGAGTGATCCCAGAGGCAGCTGTGTCCGCTGTCCAGGGTCCTGAAAGGTGAGAACTTGTGCCTTGCACTCGGCCAGGCAGCTGACACCAGAGTCAATACCTCTCCTCACTCCACCACTTCCTGAGTCTCTCCTGTTGGCGCTGGAGTGGTTCCACACCTTCTCCTCCTCTCCTCTGTGTTCTGGGATAAATTGTGCCATTTGCATTGCCAATAAAGGAAGGGTCAAAATAAAGGGATCAAAAACACCTCGGTCCACATGATATCCAGATCTCCCCCGTGCTATTTGTAATGAACGTTCAGTTTCCCCTTTGGCGACAGGCATAGCTCACCCAAACATGCAGCCAGGCCTTTGAAGATTGGGCACCAAGTTCACCATCCTGGCAGTTTTAGTCCACGAAAATGAAGGATGATGGAGCACCCTGGCTCACAGTCTATCCAGATCTCTCGCACCACAGCTATTTGCAGAGGAAGCCCAGGTTGTCTGTTTGAGGCAGACGGGCTTGCAAAACTGGTCACCAATTTCAGGATTATTTCATGGGACTTTCAAGGCCAAAAATGAAGGGGGACAGAATATCTTAGTTCAGGCTATTTCAAGATCCACCCCCTTCAAAAAAAAACGCTATTTGCAATAGATGCTAAGGGTATCTGTTTTGGATAGGCAGAGCTCATCTAAAAATATAAGTTTTAAAATTGGCCACCAGTTTAAGGATGGTTGTAGGACATGGAAGGCTAAAGAGAATCAGAATATCCTAGCCTAAAGGAACAAAGTAAGCACTCTCTTCTGAGTCAGTGTTATTACTAATAGTAGTTGTTTGTCACCAAGTCACAGCTGGCCTCTGGTGACCCCATAGGGTTTTGCAGACATGAGGCATTGAGCAAGGTGGTTTAACCATTGCCTGTCTCTGTGATACACCCCTGGGATTTCTTGGAGGTCTAGAAATTTATGAATGGAAACGTGCGTCTTTCAAAGAAGCGTCGAAAAGCGGACGAGGAAAAAAGTATACTGCAAAGACATTACGATATGCTGCTTAACTGGCAGATTCAATATTATTACTCCTCTTATATTTCTAATCATACATAAAATACAAGTGCAACAATGCTTATTAGTCTTTCTATTCCAAATAGACTTCCTTGGAAGGAGCGCAGGGATTTTCTCACGCGTGCTCAAACAGTTCACTCTCAGTTTAGTGCACACTCAAAACAGTCCAACGTATTAGTCCTGCTCTTCATATATTTGTATCCAAAACCATAGTCATAGGATATTATCCTGACATTTACAAAGTTCTTATTCTTCAAGAGTATATTGTTATTCTGGATACGTGGCTGAAATCTTACGTGATCTCCTTCTGGAGACCATTTAAAGGAGCCTTGTTGCAATGCGGAGAAAAATTCAGCAAGCAAAAAGTTCAGCAAGCAGAAGCTAGTCGCGTAACTAAAGTCTATTTGGAATAGAAATACTAATAAGCATTGTTGCACTTGTATTTTATGTATGATTAGAAATATAAGAGGGTAATACATTGAACGCCAATTTTATGCATACGCGGTAAGTCTTGTATAATTTTTTCCTCCGTCCGTTTTTTTGACATTTCTTGGAGGTCTCCCATCCAAATACTTAGAATCATAGAGCTGGAAGAGACCCCAAGTGCCATCAAGTCCAACCCCCTGCCATGCGGGAACACACAATCAAAGCATTCCCAACATATGTTCCTCCAGCCTCTGTTTAAAAACCTCCAAAGAAGGAGACTCCACCACTCTCTGAGGGAGTGAATTCCACTGTCGAACAGCCCTGACAGTCAAGAAGTTCTTCCTAATGTTTAGGTGGAATCTCTTTTCCTTCACCTTGAATCCATTACTCCGTGTCCTACTCTCTGAGGCAGCAGAAAACAAGCTTGCTCCCTCTTCAACATGGTGTCCCTTCAAATATTTAAACATAGCTATCATGTCACCCCTTAACCTAAACATCCCCAGCTCACTAAGGTGGTCTTCGTAGGGTATGGACTCCAGATCTTTTACCATTTTGGTTGCCCTCCTCTGAACATGTTCCAGCTTCTCAGTATCAAACCAGGTCTTGCCAGGGTCGAGGCTGAGTATGTAAGACTGCCCTGAGGCCACCCACCAAGTTTCTCAGGCGGAAGGGGGATTCGAATCTGGGTCTTCCCAGTCTGATACCTGAACTGCCACACCACACTGATTATCTCATTTGCAGCCTTATACTCAACGGCAAATGCATGTCTGCTGGCACACAGGATAGGAGGAAGATCTGGCCACACCTTCATGGCTCCTCCTATATTTTTAGTTCTGCAAAACCTATGCTGTAAAACAAAGCACTAAGACTCAGAAGCATTTAGACAATACAGATCCAATTTATTTCTTTTTCATAAAAGTGGTCATATGGAAATGCTGGAATGGGGCATTGCCATGAAGGGGCCTCGCCCAGAGCATATTTATATAGCAAAATCACTCCTCAATTGCCTCCCCAGTCTTAATCATAGAATCATAGAGTTGGAAGGGACCCAGAAAGGCCATCCAGTCCAACCCCCTGCCATGTAGGAACACACACTCAAAGCACCCCTGACAGGTGGCCATCCATCCTGCATATTTATTTATTTATATTTATTCCCCACCCTTTACCGCAGTCTCATAAAAGAGACAGGGTTGGGATATTTGCTCTAGTGGAAGCCTTAGGTTCATTCTGGAGACCACTGAAGGGGACCCCAACCCAGGATTATTATGGGATGAGGGACTGCTGGAGCACTGTGAGCACAGAATCTTCCAAGCACAAAATCTCCTGATGGCTTCTCTGCCTGTCCATGCCTGGGTGGAGGGATCAGGTCCTTCTCTCTCTTACTGGCAGTGACTTCCCTGGAGATCTCTCCTGGGTGGATTCATTTTCCACTGACTTCACCACTCCCAAGAGCCCTCGACAGCAGAGAAATTGAGCCAATGGAGCTACTGTGAGTCACACTCCCAACTCAGAAGGGATCAGAAGAGTGCCTCCCCAAGAGGAAAGGTTTTGCCGAGAAAAGAGGCGTGAAGGACGCAAGTCAAGAAAGAGGCAGGTGCAGATCTCAGCAGGGAGGGAGTGGCACATCCGCCTTTGATTACCTGGAATTGAAGGAGAACAGGGCAGGTGAAAGAATGTACCTGGCCAAAGACATTCCCCAAAGAGGAGCCCTCCAGAGCATCCCCTGCAGCAAGCGCCCCGCCCCCTTCAAATTAATAACATGATTTAGGCATGGCTCTTTGGCAAGCCCCCTCCTGCAGCTTACAGACACTAGAGACCTTTCTTCCTGCCCTTAAATCCCTTCCTGTCCACCCTCCTCACCCATTTCTGGCACCCGTCAGTAACAGGGAGGGTACCCCACCCATCAAACTTGGCAGCCTGAGACATCCCCCTCCCCAATCTTAGGGCCTGCTGGCTGCAGACTGGACTCACATGGGCCTCCGGCGTACGTTGGCCGCATTCATCCGCCGGATCTTCACGATGAAGACAACGCCCACGATGATGCCTGAGATGCACACAAACAGGCCCAGGGCGCACACCACGTCCGCCTCCGTCTCTGGGAGGGGCTCATCACTGTGGGCATCTGAGGAAGGAAGGTGGGTCAGCAGAAGCAGAAAGAGGGACTTGGCCCAGCTCCTCCTCCGTGATTTAAGAACATAAGAACTAGCCTGCTGGATCAGACCAGAGTCCATCTAGTCCAGCATTCTGCTACTCGCAGTGGCCCACCAGGTGCCTTTGGGAGCTCACCTGCAGGAGGTGAAAGCAATGGCCTTCTGCGGCTGCTGCTCCTGAGCACCTGGTCTGCTAAGGCATTTGCAATCTGAGATCAAGGAGGATCAAGATTGGTAGCCATAGATTGACTTCTCCTCCATAAATCTCCATAAATTTCTGCCTCCCTTGGACCTCGCACCTCTCAACTGACCTTTGCCGGCTCAGTTAAAACCTTGGAGTCAGTCTGGATCCAGCTTTAACACTGGAGAAAAAAGATAATGCATCTGCAAAAATAAAGCCTTCTTCTTACAACTCAGCCTAGCCCGTAAGACAGCCCCGTGTCTTTCGTTTGTTGTGTTACTGGATTTCGGATACATCCTTTTCTGGCCCATCAGGCTCTCAAGGAAGTTTGTGGTGTGGGGGTTGGGCCCACCAGGCTTCCTACTGTGGGGGTTGGGCTCACCAATCTTCTCAGGGTCTCTGGTTTAAAATGCAACCTTGCTACAACTCTCACCTGACCACCTGGATCCACACCACAGCAATGCTCAGGCTGAACTACTGTCATTTACTGTACATTGGGCTCTCCTCCAACACAGTTCATCAACTCCAGGCATGGCTACTAATCATCATCATCATCATCATCATCATCATCATCATTATCATCCCCCCCTCATGGGCACCCCCTTGTCATGGGGAAGGGGCTTGCGTGCTTCGATGACGTTGAGAGCTATGCTGGAGTTCGGGTATTCTACCAGAAGAGGCTCCCAAGCCAGACAGGTCTCAACCAGACTAAGAGTGTCCACCAACCCATACAACATGGTGATACAAACAAAAAATTATTCCATACGGTGATCGGCTAATATGCTGGTTAACAAGGGCCACGTCGCATGCTGGGGTCCCTGGGCATGCGTACCGACAAGTGGGGCTTACAAGTGGACTCAACCGTCACCAAAAGAAAGAAGTATAGTGCGCTTAGAAAATCGTGCCATCATGGCTTGTTACTACAACTCAGAGCCAGGAAAAAGAGGATACTTGAGGCAGATGTACGAACTGTAGAAACAACGCTACCCAGATTCTAATATCACTGAGCAAAGACTGGCAGATCAAAGGCGATTCATCATACAGAATAAAGTGTTTACAGAGATAGAAAAATTGTGAAAAGAAAGCAACTGTAACAGCAGAAGAAATAAAAGTACACACTCCAGAAACAGCAGGAGAGATAATAGTAGAACTGCTAGATGAAAACGCCAGCACAGGGGAGAAAATAATAGTACAATCACCAGCAGAAGTCCCATGGAAAAATCTGATAAACTGACAGAAAGACAAAAAGAACTAAGGGAAAAGATAATCCAGTATGGACATTCAAATGAGGAAAGACCACGGCTGCCAGCATTGAAAATGGTGCCCAAAAAAGACCTGGCAACCATAACAAGGGATGTAAACATGGCACTGATGACGATTGAAACAACATCCATCAAACAAACTAATCAGCTCATGTACAGTACGGCACTAGTGGTCATAAGAGAACTGGGCATTGAAATACCTAAACCCAAGATAAATCAACCGTCAAAACCAAAGTAGTACTACAGACATCAGAAGAACTGCAAGACCAAGAACAAGCTACATGAACAAAGATAAAGAGCCATCTAGAGGGAAAGTGTTCTTACCATACATCAAGGGAACCACTGACCTGCGATAGGAAAACTGATGAAGAAGCATAACTCTACAAACAATCTACAGGACCCACTACAGTACCAACAAATGCTATGTTCAGCAAAGGATAAGAGGGATCCTCTAGCTAATTACAGGAAAGTTCATATCGTGATACCATGTAGCTGTGGACAAGTCTACTTAGGGACCACCAAACGCAGTGCTCAGACACGAATCAAAGAACACGAAAGGCACTGCAGACTAATTCAGCCAGAAAAATCAGCAATAGCAGAACACATGATACACCAACCTGGACACAGAACATTATTTGAAAACACAGAAATTCTGGACCACTCTGACGACCACTACGTCAGACTATACAGAGAAGCCATTGAAATCCACAAGAACATGAACAATTTCAACAGAAAGGCAGAAACCATGAAAATGAACAAAACTGGGCTACCAGTGCTGAAAAACACTAGAATCAAGACAGTGACTAATCAGCTCCACACAAACACAGGATGACTATTTATTATTAGTTTTATATACTGCCCTCCCCCTGAGGCTCAGGGTGGTTTTGTTTATTTATTATTAGACAGCAAACAAACAAAGGGAACAAAGGACCGGCTACTTCTATTCAGATGCTCTCACCTATTGACCTTGCTATCTTCATTGTTACTCACATGTTAATGGGTGGATCCCACTCAACACATGTAAATCTAGCTTGCTAATTGCACCCTTTATTTGTTAACAGACAATGGTTGTTCCCCCACCCTGGACACTCCAACAGGTATATATACTGCACTATTTTTCCTACTATCAGATCCTCTGAAGATGCCAGCCACAGATGCAGGTGAAACGTCAGGAGAGAATGCTGCTAGAACAAGGCCATGCAGCCCGGAAACCACACAGCACCCCAGTGATTCTGGCTGTGAAAGCCTTCGACAATACATCATCATCATAATAATAATATTAATGGAATGGCCTGTCTGGGAAGGCTTCCTACAAACAATGCAAAACTGAAAACTAAACCGTTCAAGTAGACTTGCTTTGATAAATGATTGGGACTGTATCACTACTCTGAATAGCTTGACGTGGCAAGTGGGATCCTATTTGATGCAGTTTCTGTATGTATTAAAGTGTCGTGTGGATGCTTCTTGCTCTGGCTTCCCTGCTCTTTCTGGAAGGGATCCAGACCCCCCCATTTCCTAATATATTATTTGATGAGTGTCCAGTTTTGTTGGCTGTACTGACTCACTGTGTTTAATCTTCCTGGAGCCTCTGTAAAGAGGGGGGGGGGGGGGCTATAAATAAAATAAACAAATAAAATCCTCCAGCAGCATCGGTTCCACCCCCCAGCCCCCCTTTGACCCCAAAACCCTTCTAAGAGGGCAATGATCCCAGAGTTTCCTATGGTATTCCACCTTTTAGAAATGCAGGTTTCTTTGGGCCTCAAGAGGCAAAGCTACTGCAGTGGAGTATTTAGTCAGCTCTCTTTCATCTAAAATCCTTCTCTCCACAAAGTCCAAGAAGTCCTCTCAAGCTTGGCTCTTCACCCTTCACGGGAAGACATGTACGCTGCACCCCTCAATGTGGGCACTGCCCACCTGCTCCCAGACTCTTCTACCTGGAGGACCTGTCCCTTCTTTCATGCTCCTGTCCTGGCCACTTTGCAAAATGTCACCAAGTGATGCTTGAGTGATCCCGTGAGGATCCCCCCTAACAATGGCTCACTGGCCAAAGAGTGATTTCCTCCCTCTCCCCCCATATCCCGATCCTTACTCCATCCCTTGGTAAATGTGTCTGGGCCAGGCCCCAGTGCTCCACGCGGCAGTAGTAGATGTCCTCAGCATTGGGGATGAAGGCCAGGTAGGAGAACCTGCGGAAGGAGTGGTCTGTGTTGGGGTAGAAGTCCGTCTCATCCGCAGCCTTCACCTCCTCCCCGTTCTTCACCCAGGTCAGGTTGATCACCGGGGGCGAGAAGCCATCAGCCAGGCAGACCAGCAGGTTGGGCTCCCCCAAGGCCACCGGGTTCTTCAGGTACAGCGTCACCTTTGGGGGGACTAGATGCGGGGGGGGGGAGAGAAGAGCCTGCAGCTGAGGGTCTTGGATCCCACCCCAAGCAGCCTCCCTTCTGCAGGGCCCAAATGGCTCCCGGAGTGGAATCCCTGTGCTCACTAAAGAGGAAAGACACCCCACTCCTCCCATGGACGCTGCTGGAGATATTTCCAATGTGCGGAGGGAGCTCTGTCTGGACCTGCCTCTTGATGCAGGGACGAGCTCTGGAGAACCACCAGCCCCACAGCAAGAGGGGCAACAGGCAGCCTCCGCCGATCTCTCAGGAGAAGGGGAAGAGGGAAGGAGATGGGGGAATTATGGTCATTTGGGGCAGTGGGGGGAAAGAGGGGTGGGGAATAATGGCTACACAGGGAGACTCTTCCTCTGACTCTTTCAGCCACTAGTGGGCCCCGAGTGTTGAAGACCAGACTGGGATAGCAGCTACAGGGGTCACCCAAGGACCCGAGAGCCCCAAATTCAAGTCACCCCCCTGCCATGAAAGTGTGCTGGGCAGTCCTGCGGGTCCCAGGTCATTCTCAGCGTGGCCTACCTCACAAGGTTGTTCTGAAGATACAATGATGTCAGCCGCACTGGCAAAAAAAAAGGGAACAAACTGTCTGAGCTTTCTGGACCGGCCTCCATTGTAGCTCATGAGGAATTTCTGAGGCAGGCTGCACATTTTCGAAGATAGAGGCGCCAGACTTTCAAGGTGGCTCCAAGAGGCCTTGAGTAATAGCATCCAAGCTTGGTGAGCTTTGCTTCTGGGGTGGGGGGGGGGAGTTGAGAGAGTTCTGAGAGAACTCAGCCCACAGGCTTTCATGTGAAGGAACGGGGAAACAAAATAAGCCTTTTGGGAGCCCATAAAATTGAACCCCCTGTTAGCTCCCATTGAAAACAATGGGGATGGGGCACCCCATTTGGGGGTCCATAACTTTGCTTTCCCTGAACCAAACATCACCAAATTTGGGTGGTATCATCAGGACAGTCTCTGGATGGTACCCTGGAATTTTGGTGCCGCTAGCCTTAAAAATGCGCCCCCAGCAGGCCGGAACGTGAAAAAATACTTTAAAATGTAAAAACACACAAACGACCCTGAAATGTTGGCGCGCGCCCCCCCCACCACGTGACCAAATGGGGGCGCCCGGGGACAGAGGGTACGCCCTGTCCCTAGGCAGGAACGCCACTGGCCCTCAGGAGAGGGTGTAGTCGCGCCGCGAAGTCAGCGCAAGAACGAGACGAGACGCGGAGATAACATCTGGTGGAGATCGCCAGCAGCGGGAGCGCGGGGGTCCGTGTTCCTAGCGAATCTCCCGCGTGCTGGTTCCTGGCACCTTTTATTATGATTCTAATGGGGGCGTGTAGAAGGGCGGAACGGGAGAGTCCGGGAGAGCGGGAGAGCGGGAGATCATCATGTGATGCATGATCTCACCTGGCTGCTACGTGCGGAGAGGAGCGTAAGCGTCTGGGCCTAATCCTCACCTGGGGGCAAGACCATTGTCCCTTTGTCCGGGATGCCCGGTGACTGAGCCAGATAGTTCATGACCTGTGACTCATAGGGGGATGAGGAGTGGGGGTGCGGTGCGACCAGAAGGCCGTAGGAGCGCCGGTGTGCCAACGTTCTACCACGGTGCTGCTGGGTCAGCAGTGCATTACTACAGAGGGTCCCACTGGAGACAGGAATCAGGATGCTTAGAAGGGACTTCGGATCTTGGGGGCTGAAGCCGGGATGTGGGACATGAATTCTGGACATACAGAACCCGTGAGGCCCTTTCTCACCTGGGGGCCTGGAGGGGGGGGCGCTGAGGCTTCTGCCCTATATGGGGTGGGGGATATACCGTTCTGGGCCGGGGTGTTGTTGGAGAGGCGCATGAGGTGGTCCAGGTGGGCGCGCATCATGGCCATGTTTCCCAGCAAGCCGCCGAGGGGGAAGCCGGAGAAGTGCTGGAACTCGGGCCGCCTCCAGACGACCTCCAGGCGCTCCACGTCCGCGTGCAAGAGCTCCTCGCGGTCTATGTCGTAGGCTTCCTCGCCGGCGCCCTCCTCCGAGCCCAGCCCCCGCTGCACGAAGCGGAACTCCGCCAGCATCTTCTCTGCTGCAGCCCCGGGAAGGAGGGAAGGAGCTATATAATGTATCAGGCAAGAGTCCCCTGGGCCCTGGGTCCCCATCGCTGTGGTGGTCTGCTAGAAGGAGGCGCCCTATCCCCCCCATTCTTGGCTAAGGAGATGGGGGCTACTCTATTGAGGGTCCAATAACTTTGGACTCCTTGAACCAAACCTCACCAAACTTGGGGAGTAGCATAAGGACAGTCTCCTGATGATATGCTGAAATTTTGGTGCTGATATGTCTAAAAATGCACCCCCTGCAGGAACATCCTAGAAATTTGCCCAAGAATCTTTGTTCTGCATTGAGTTTTCTGCATTGCTGTCAATGGGGGTTGCAGGCTGGGGGGGGGGGCACATTTCTGAAGGCACAGTCTCAAAACTTTCAGGGTCTCATCAGGAGACTTCCCTAATGAGACCACCCAGGTTTGGTGCAGTTTGGTTCAGGGGGGCCAAAGTTATGGACCCTCAAAACTGTAGCCCCCATCTCCTATTAACTCCCATTGGAAACAATGGGGGATAGGGGCATCCCCTTTGGGAGTCCATAATTTTGGACTCCCTGAACCAAACCTCACCAAACTTGGGGGGTAGCATAAGGACAGTCTCCTGATGATACGCTGAAAATTTGGTGCCACTAGTCTAAAAACTGCGCCCCCTGCAGGCCAAAAATGGAAAACCACTAAAAATACCCAAAAACGAACCCAGCATTTTGATGCCCCCCCACAAAGTGATGCCCTGGGCAGCTGCCCACCTTGCCCAATGGGCATTACGCCCCTGCTCTGAAGGCGCCCGAGCGAAGCCCCCGCCCCTCCCCACCGCTGCAGATCCCGAAGCTTCGTCCTGAGGGGGTAGGAGGAAGGAAGCCTTCTCACCCCCCCAACACACAAGTGAGCTTCCCCCGCCCCCTCCAGAGGAAGAGGAGGCCGAGGAAGGCGACAGCCCTCTCCTGCTCGGGGCAAAGAGAAACCATCGCCCCCCCCCCCCCCCCCCCAGTCTGCAGGCAGGCAGCAGCGAGGCAGGAACACACACACACACACACACACCGGTCTGTGGGGCGCTTCCTTCCAGGGTCCCAAGTCGGAAGAGAAACGGCCTTAATCGAGCTCTCCCATAGGTTGCGGGGGGGGGGGGGGGGGGCTTGAGTCTGGAACTCAGCCCCGGGAGAGAGAGACGGAGAGAGCGAGCCCCTTCCTCGTCCCTGCAAGTGACGGACTTGGGGGTGGGGGGCAAAATGGGGCCAGAGAGGGGATGAAAATGGGCTTATTCCCCCCCTCCCCACAGACACACGCAAGCGAACTTGACCCATTCACCCGGCGTGCCCTAAAGAACAGGGGGGGGGGGCTTCCAGCCTCCCTCCAGCCTCCCTGTCTCTTACCATGCGCCCCCAGGAGGAACAGCAGCAGCAGCAGCCCCCACAGGTGCCCCACCAGCCCCCCCATTCCTGCCGCCCTCTCAGACGGCCGCCTGGCAGCTATGAGGGAGCCGCGGGGCAGAGACGCCGGATCGTGTCCTGGTCGGGGGCGGGGTAGCCAATGAGAAAAGGCCTGGCCGATGACCTAGCAGTTGCCAGGAAGGGGAGCCCCAGAAAGCTGCGGGAGCCGCAGATAGACGGAACTCCCGGCGACTGGAGCACAGAAGCGAGCGCGAAAGAGGCCTAGCCGCCCCCTCTGCCTGCGCGGCCCCCCTCGGAGCCTCCCGGGCAGGGGCTGCAGGGCCGCCCTCCCCTTGCAGAAGCCGGACCCTCTGGAACCCCCCCCCCCCCGCAACCCTCCGAGGCTGGTCCTGGGCGGGGGATCCCCAAGGAGCGGCCGGTGGCGCGACTGAAAGGTGGTTTGACGGAGGGACGGCAGGAGTGAAACAAGCAGGCATTGACAGCAACGGCTGAGCCCGGGGAGGGGGCGCGGGTTCTGGGGCCCTCGGGCTGCTCTACTACCTGCTCACACCAGACGTACCAGGCAGAGCCCCCCACCCCGGCCGTGCCCCCATCTGGCCCCCGGGGGAGAGTACAAACACACAGACTTTCCTGATACTATGGGTTTAAAACAAAACATCTGTTCAAAGTGGAGCAGTTGCTGCTGCTTCTGTCCGGAGACTGATGACGCTCCCCCAGAAGGAATTCTCATTGGTGCTCCTTTGGTCCACGGCCCCGCCTCTTCCACGGGACTTCAGAAGCCAAAGTCATTCCCCTCCCCAGCAGGGAGTAGAGAAAGTTTCCATTTGGGTGTGGGGTTTCCGTGGGGCAGCCATGGGGTCTGGAGAGATCCTACCAGTGACTTTCTTACTGATGGTGCTTGTGGCTCCCTCCATGGTTCACGGAATGGAAGGAAGAACCAAGCCCCCAGGTAAGCACGGCTGGGGGGGTGGAGCGTATGGAGGAAGGGGGAGGGGCCTCACAGACCCACCCACATGGTTATTTCATTTACTTCATTTCCCACTCTCTTCTACTGTCAGGCCAATGAGAATCTAAAACAGCTTACCTTCCCCACCCCCCAACTCCCCAACTCCCCAGGGGGGTTGGCCCCCAGAGCGCCTAATTATGTACCCTGCTTACTGCTGTAGCTACCTACACAAACCCTGCAGGGAAGAACCTGCCCCGCCCCGATTTAGACGTTTATATATATTCCTACAAACAGTCCTTAACCGTAATGTTGTAAATATGTTAACAAATGCATAAAAGATTTTCTTTGCTTAGTCTAACCCACAAGAGGGTCCCAATCTTTAAGAAAAACTTTCTAATGTTTTATATTTTAACAATGCCGATAATTTCTCTATCACTGCATGTTCCCGAAGTTTATTCAGCCAGTCTTCAGCAGTTGGGATATCTTCTAGTTTCTGGAGAGAGTTTCAGAGAGAGTTTCAGTTTTTATCTTCTATATTGAGCAGAGAAATTGACCAATAATTTTTTTAACATTACTCAAATCCAGGTGATCTTTTGGCAATAATGCAACCACAGCTTCGTCTCCCTGAGTTCAATCTATCCTTCATTAGATGCTGTGGTATACAAATTATTTATTCTGGTTAATTATGTGTTATAAAAACATTCCAGTAAATCCATCAGTCCTGGAGTCTTTTCTCAACTTCAAGCATATTAAATCAAAACAACTCTTCTCTTCTGTGGGCAGTTTAACACATCAATGTTTCAAAAAAAACTGACTTTATTTCCATCACCCCGACAAAAAAATAACCAGATATAATAACCCTCATCATTAAAGCATTTTCTGAACTTTTCCAAGAGGCCGGGCGCCTGTGCATTGCGGGGGGGTGGGGGGGGCTCAGTCCTTTTAGCTCCTCCCATTGGAGAAACCCGAAGTTCTTTCCCTGCGAATAGCTTGTCAGAGAGAGACAAATTCTTTCCTTTTCCTCAACATTTTTGATGGGATCTCTGTCAAAATTACTGTTTCCTTTGCACCGGGGTCTGTTTGGGGGTAACTTCACGCAGGGGTAGGGAACCTGCGGCTCTCCAGATGTTCAGGAACTACAATTCCCATCAGCCCCTATCAGCATGGCCAATTGGCTATGCTGATAGGGGCTGATGGGAATTGTAGTTCCTGAACATCTGGAGAGCCGCAGGTTCCCGTAGGGCAGGGGTAGGGAACCTGCGGCTCTCCAGATGTTCAGGAACTACAATTCCCATCAGCCCCTTCCTGCATGGCCAATTGGCCATGCAGGAAGGGGCTGATGGGAATTGTAGTTCCTGAACATCTGGAGAGCCGCAGGTTCCCTACCCCTGCAAACAGTACCTGCAATTCCAGCCCCCCTTCCTCCGCCTCCCGTCTGGGGGTGGGTGGGGGTGTTTGTTGTCCCCCAACGGTGACCCTTCTCTCTGCCCCCCCCCGTCCTCGCCACAGCCCCCCACTTCCTGCTCCAGTGGAAGTACGAGTGCTACTTCGCCAACGGGACGGCCGGGCAGGTGCGCTACCTGGAAAGGTACATCTACGACCGGCAGGAGCTGGTGCGCTTCGACAGCCGCCGCGGGACCTTCGAGGCCGTCACGGGGCTGGGGGAGCCCGTCGCTCGACTCTGGAACAGCCAGAAGTTGCGCCTGGAGGACAAGCGGGCCTCCGTGGACTGGTTCTGCCGCGACAACTACGCGCTCGACCAGCAAGACGGCGTCGCCGCCTGGAAGTGTGAGCTGGCGGGCGGGCGGAGTAGTTGGGGGGGCGGGGGCGGGAGAGCGGCGGGAGGCGGAAGCAGCCGGGGGAAGCAAGGGAGGGAGCGATCCCAGTCTACATCAATGGGATAGAGTCAGCCTGATAGAGTAAAGGTGACAAATTCCTAAGTCCCTATCTAGCCACTAGCTCGCTAGTAAAAAAAAACAACCCTCTGTAGGATGAGGCAGGAAACAGCGCACAGTCCCTTTCTTCCAACATCTGGAACACCCACCCTCTGGCCTTTTAAACAGCTGCAGTGCCAGCCAGCCAATCGGGCGAAGCTCCTTAAAGTTAACCCCTTACATTTCTTTATCCTCTGACAGAACTGCACTTACAATTACCCCTCGACCTGCAGACCGTCACAGCGTCCTTTTCTCGATCTGTGCTCTTCTGGATCTCCCCTGTCTCTAAAGTTCTCCCTCTTCTCACTCCCCAGTTCAGCCCACAGTGACAATTTCCCACACCAAGGGTGACCCCCGGGCCCACCACAGACTCCTCATCTGCACCGCGGCCGGTTATTATCCCTCGGAGGTGACCATCCGGTGGCTGAAGAACGGGCAGGAGCAGACGGAAGGGGTGGGATACGCGGATGAGCTCCAGAACGGGGACTGGACCTTCCACAACCAGGGGATGCTGGAGATGGTGCCCAAGCGGGGAGACGTCTATGCCTGCCAGGTGGAGCACAGCAGCCTGAAGGAGCCCATCACCGTCCTGTGGGGTGAGAGACTCGGGGGCTTCCCCCTTTTCCCCTCTCTTAGGGACACACAATCCCACATTGCCGGAGGGGAGTTCCAGGCTCCTTCCTCCACTGTGAGGAGCTCAGACTGAGCTGACCCAGCTGGTAACTTCCCAGGGAGGGTTCCGGCTGGACAGGTGGTGTCAGATCGAGTCCTGACCTTGCAAATAAATTCTTACATGTTCCACAACCAAGATGGAACGAAAGGAGGGGGAGAGAAAGGCAGGGGTCGATTTCTGAGATGTCCCTCGCCGAAAGGAGGGGGAGAGAAAGGCAGGGGTCGATTTCTGAGATGTCCCTCGCCGTGGCTGTTCACCAGGGGTTCCTGACCCAGTTTTGTGTATTTTCACACCATTCTGAAGGTGGCTTCTGGTTCCTGCAGACTTGTGGAAGAGATTGTGGAGTCTCTTCAGGCCTTCCTCTCCTTTCTGGGAGGTTCATAATTGCCAAGAAAGATGCCTTATTTTGGGGATTTGGCTGGTCTGAAGAACAGGGCCCCAGAAGCCCCACAAAGTCCACTGAAGTCAGAAGCCCTGTGGGGGGGGGGGTGTCTGGAGACCCTCTCTGTATCCAAAGGACCCCCTGCTCTCTGCTAAGAGTTGCTTTGCCTCTGTTTCGAACCAGAGGTCTCAATCCGGGACATTTCCCCTAAAACATTTATCATTTGTTAGATTTTCATCAAGGCATATTTTTGTTCTCTGCTTCGCTTTGATAGTGAAAACACTGTAAATGCCCCAGGAATGATGCATCTCCCACCACTCCACACCCTGCTCCTTCCAGGAAGTGGTGCAGGATTTGAACGGGAACTCAGACATGCAACCTTCACAGCCCAGCCTAGATGCTGGGATCTGTAAAATCTGGGCTGAGTGTGGGCCACGCCCTTGTGTAGCTCCCAGACCGGATTCCCCTTGAGAAATCTAATGGCTAAGAGACCAGCCTGGCCCCGATCTGTCTCCTCACGTGAGGCTTCTTCCTTTTCCCACAGAGCCAAAGATGTCAAACTCTTCCAAGAACAAAATGTGGACCGGAGCCTTGGGGGCCGTGCTGGGGGTGGTCTTTGGGGCAGTGCCAGTCTCCCTCTACCTGAGGAATAGGAGAGGTAAGGGCCATGGGGTGGGGGGCTGGAGAGAGAGGAACGGAATGGGGAGGGGGCGATCCCTTCCAGTTTCTTCTCCCCACCTCTGAATTTGAGGCCCCCAGTAAACACCAGGCACCTGGTTGGGGGGGGTCTCTTTCTTCTGGTTCTGCATACAAAGTTGGTCTGCAACTATTAATGTAAGCCCCCCCCCCCAAACCTGACAAAAACAGAAATTTTGCAAATCTCCCTCTCTTTCTCTGTAGTATCTCTCAACACACCTGCAGCAGGTAAGGGTCTCTGTACATCTCCTCCAATTATGTTACTTGGTTTTAATCTTACCTGGAATGTAGGAACAGCCCACGGGTTAAGCTGGCTGCACAAAGCCACTGACATTTTGCACCGACTTGTGAGTGTTCCAGATACTTCAGAAACGGTATCTCTGTCATCCTTCCCTGTGAGGTAGGCCAGTGGTGTTATCACCTGCACTGTAGATGGAAGATGCAGGTGCGAGTCATCCCTGAGGCCTGATGGATCTCTTCCGTCCTCCCCACCCCCAGCATGAGGCTGTGTGTAACTCACACACCTTCCTGCATAACCTGCCTGACATTCCTAAAATGAGCAGAAGAGGTAGAAGAAGGAATCTTTGATGCCTCCCTCCTTCCTGTTGCATTCCCAAAACAGAGAACGGCAGACTAAGATGGTGAAAGGTCTGGAATTCTTCTATGAGGAGAGACTTAGGGAACATGGCTATCGGGATGTTTAGTCTGGAGAAGCGTAGGTTAAGGGGTGACATGATAACCATGTTTAGCTATTTGAAGGGATGTCATGTCGAAGAGGGAGCGAGCTTGTTTTCTGTTGCCTCAGAGACTAGGACCAGGAGTCATGGGTTCAAGGTGCAGGAAAAGAGATTCCACCTAAACATTAGGAAGAACTTCCTGACTGTCAGGGCTGTTCAGCAGTGGAATTCACTGCCTGGGAGAGTGGTGGAGTCTCCTCCTTTGGAGGTTTTGAAACAGAGGCTGGATGAGCATATGTGGGGAGTGCTTTGACTGTGTGTTCCTGCATGGCCAGGGGGTTGGACTCGATGGCCCTTGGGCAAGGTGACCAGATGTCCTGCTTTTGGCAGGACAGTCCCACCTTAAACCAATTTGTCCCGCGTCCCACGGGTTTTTTTAACTGTCCCAATTTTTGGAAGGCAACAAGATTGCCTTCTAAGGCGCTCCCGCTTCCTGCCCTGTGACAGGGCATGGAAACTGGGGAGTGCCCCCAAAGGCAGTGTGCTCCTCAGGCCACACGCGCGTACTCTACTCATCACATCGCTTCCTGGTCCTGGTTGTGGCAGACAATCTGGTCACCTTACCCTTGGGGTCTCTCCCAACTCTGTGAAACTCTGAGCAGGTTATAGGGAGCTGGAGAGATCTCTGCCAGGGTAACAGCCAGTGTGGTGGTCAGAGTGTCAGACTAGGGCCGTGACAGCGAACCTTTGGCACTCCAGATGTTATGGCCAATTGGCCATGCTGGCAGGGGCTGATGGGAATTGTAGTCCATAACATCTGGAGTGCCAAAGGTTCGTCACCACTGGACTAGGGTCTAGGAGACCCAGGTTTGAAGTCACACTCTTCTACGAAAGCTCTCTTGGTGACCTTGGGTCAGTCACACACCCTGAGTTAAACCCACCTTGCAGGGTTGTTATGAGGCTAAAACTGAGGATGAGGAAAAGATGTTGTAAGCAGCTTTAAGTCTCCAGTGTGGAGAAAGGTGGGGTACAAATGGGATAAATAAAAATAAATAAAATCAATCAGTTCTTTCCCGGAGTACAACTGGGCCTTTATCCCTGCCTAGATCAGGGGCAGCTAATATAACATATTTCCCTGTTTCCTGACAGGGCTCATCGGTTAGGCCTGACGGCCACAGTTCTGACATCAGAGAAATCATTTTCTTCAGCAAACAAGATTTTCATACAGATCTACTGATCTCCCTCCCCTGAACACAAACACACACACAGGAACCGTCAGGCCGTACTTTGACTGAATGATGCTGAAATCGCTGGGACTGCTAGAAAGCTCCCGATTTGGCGAGAACTGCTAACAATTGCTGCTTCGAAAAGGCTACAAAAATTGTATTTATTACTCTTTGTTGATGACTTTTACTGGAGAGACTGTTTCACTTTGGGATTTTTTTCTCATTAAAAAAATACTGTATAGAGAGTTGTCTGTGTGAGTTCTGGCTGAGCCTCTCCGTTTAGATTTTATCACACCCCCTCCTCTGAGGAGCTCCAAACAGATTACACAGTTATCACCCCTCACCCTATTTCCTCCAACGACAATCCTACAGGGTAGGGTTGTGTCAGACCCTGGGTCGGAAAATAATAGAAACTGTAGATTTGCTCGAAGTTCTTTATTTCGAGGCATAAGGCAAACATCAGCAAAGACAATTCTGGGGCTTCTGCGCAAACTACTTGCCTATATCCCCCAAGCTCCCTGCCCCACGGGAGCCAGTTAAAAGGAGGAAAAGCGAGGCGGGGGCACTTTGATTCTCTCCCCACCCGGCCCGGTGCAAAGGCAGGCCTGGGATGCGGTGAGAGGGGGGCGGAGTCATCCAGCAGGAAGGGGATCCTGGGGGGTCCTGGCCAGCTGTCCCCCCCCTTTTTTTGCACAGGCATGACCTCCCTCACGCCAGTCAGCATTTCGGTGGGAGGGGGGAGCGCTCAAAAAGAATCCGGTTTCAGACTTGTTTGCACGAGTGAGCGGGGAGATGGGTGGGGGCAGCGAAAGAAAAGAGAAGGGGGTGGGGGTGGGAGCAAGGTCAACCTGCCTGGATGGGAAACAAGCGGCCCCGATTCTCCAAATGGGAGGGGGCGAAGCAGCTCCGCACCCATTTTAAGCCCTCCTCCCCCCGTTACTCGACTCACCCCTACAATCAGGAGATGGTGTGTTTGTTTGTGCCAGAGGTCTCTCTGTCTTCGGAGCTTCTAACTTCCTAATATTTTGAAATTGCCCCCCCCCCAGTCCTCATGATGTGCCCCCTCCCTCCGCACCCTCAAAATTCCCAAGGTGCCCACCAGGAGCTGACTCAGATGGGAGACCACAGCCCAATTCTCAGTCTAACTCGCCTACAGATAGAAGGCTGGGGGGTTGGCCGGAAACAACCGGTTGGAAGTAGCTTCCTGCTCGGAGGGAGTCCTTCCTTGCTTGCAAAGTCTGGATCAGGCCTGGAGTGAGACTCAGCAACGTAAACACTCACCAGCAACTCTTCTTTTGCAAAGGGGATTTCACCTGGGGAGGGAAGAGAAACAGTTTGCCATGGAGACGGGGCACTGCTTAATCCAGAGAGGAGACTCAAAAAGGGCACCGTCATGAGGAAGACGACCTCTCCCCTTCCCAGTCCTAAGTACAGGGAGGGGGTGATCAAGTCTTTCCTGAATTCCTGAGTGAGTGAGGAGTGATCCCAGAGGCGGCTGTGTCCGCTGTCCAGGGTCCTGAAAGGTGAGAACTCGTGCCTTGGATTGGGCCAGGCAGCTGACACCAGAGTCAATATCTCTCCCCACTCCACCACTCTCTCCTGTTGGCGCTGGAGAGCTTCCACACCTTCTCCTCCTCTCTTCTGTGGTCTGGAGAACCACCTCTCCTTCTGCCACCCCACTCATTGCCTATGCTCTTCATCCCACAATCTTTCCTGGTGTCTGCCCTTCAAATGGCTCTCCTCTCCTCTACCAATGCAAGGGTCTTCTCTGTGGTGGCCCTGTTCTTATAGAATGCTGCATCAGAGGATGTGCACGCTCTGTGGGGCCTTGGTAGCTCCCTCTGGCCTTACACAATGGAGCTTTTCCAACAGGCATTTAATTACTTGTTGCTGTCAGAATGAGATTCTTCTGTCATTTGGGGAAAGGGAGCTGGGCCAGTGGAGCTTGCTCTCACTCTGGTGTCAGCACTCCCCCCTGGCCGGGCCAGTTGGCTCTCATCCTTTTTGGTGTGAAATGTTTCCTATCCTTTGTACTTCCTCCGTGGATGCTGTGTAGGCTTTGTACTTTCTTACTTTCTCCTTTGATGTTGTGGGAACAGGGGGTGGGCACCTTGTGTTCAGAGGGGCAGGGTAGGCAATGGGAATTTAAGCCTCTCAGAGTCCTCTATCCGATTGTTACTCTTTGATTGCCAAATAAAAGCTACAGTTTATAACTATGGTTTCTTTATTTTGGATTGAAGTCGTACAGTTGAGTATTTCTTGCAATTCTTGTATCGTTTCCACCAGATCCTTTTACTGTTGGGTCATTGGATGAAGCCATGTTCCATAGCAGACTTTTTTGTTACATTGTGTTGCATATTTATTATTATTGCTTTAACAGTCTAGGCAAGTATCATGAATGGGAAGAAAACTGTCCCAAGAAAGAAAGTGAAAAACCAAAGATTGTGTCACATCATACTATCTTGGCCCAAGGATATTTAAGGGAAGCCCTGCATAAGAAGACACTGAAAGTTTTGATGAAACTTGGGATCCATCAGGAGAACTCCCCAACCCTTCTACTTCATTTTTTTTAACTAGCCTGCTGGATCAGACCAGAGTCCATCTAGTCCAGCTCTCTGCTACTCGCAGTGGCCCACCAGGTGCCTTTGGGAGCTCACGTGCAGGAGGTGAAAGCAAGGGCCTTCTGCTGCTGCTCCCGAGCACCTGGTCTGCTAAGGCATTTGCAATCTGAGATCAAGTAGGATCAAGATTGGTAGCCAGAGATCGACTTCTCCTCTATAAATCTGTCCAAGCCCTTTTTAAAGCTATCCAGGTTAGTGGCCATCACCACCTCCTGTGGCAGCATATTCCAAACACCAATCACACGTTGCGTGAAGAAGTGTTTCCTTTTATTAGTCCTAATTCTTCCCCCCAGCATTTTCAATGAATGCCCCCTGGTTCCAGTATTGTGAGAGAAAGAGAATTTTTTTCTCTCATAAGAACATAAGAACAAGCCTGCTGGATCAGACCAGAGTCCATCTAGTCCAGCATTCTGCTACTCGCAGTGGCCCACCAGGTGCCTTTGGGAGCTCACATGCAGGATGTGAAAGCAATGGCCTTCTGCTGCTGCTGCTCCTGAGCGCCTGGTCTGCTAAGGCATTTGCAATCTGAGATCAAGGAGGATCAAGATTGGTAGCCATAGATTGACTTCTCCTCCATAAATCTGTCCAAGCCCCTTTTAAAGCTATCCAGGTTAGTGGCCATCACCACCTCCTGTGGCAGCATATTCCAAACACCAATCACACGTTGCGTGAAGAAGTGTTTCCTTTCATTAGTCCTAATTCTTCCCCCCAGCATTTTCAATGAATGCCCCCTGGTTCTAGTACAGTGAGAAAGAGAGAAAAATTTCTCTCTGTCAACATTTTCTACCCCATGCATAATTGTATAGACTTCCATCCTATCCCCCCTCAGACGTCTCCTCTCCAAACTAAAGAGTCCCAAACGCTGCAGCCTCTCCTCATAAGGAAGGTGCTCCAATCCCTCAATCATCCTCGTTGCCCTTCTCTGCACTTTTTCTATCTCTTCGATATCTTTTTTGAGATGTGGCGACCAGAACTGAACACAGTACTCCAAGTGCGGTCGCACCACTGCTTTATATAAGGGCATTATCAACTCCTTTCCTAATTTATTATCAACTCCTTTCCTAATTATCCCCAGCATAGAGTTTGCCTTTTTCACAGCTGCCATGCATTGAGTTGACATTCCCATGGAACTATCAACTAAGACGCCCAAATCCCTTTCCTGGTCTGTGACTGATAGCACTGACCCCTGTAGTGTGTGTATGTGAAGTTTTGGATTTTTTGCCCCTGGTGTGTGTACTACCTTTACATTTAGCTACATTGAACTGCATTTGCCATTTCTTAGCCCACTCACCTAATTTATCAAGGTCTGTTTGGAGCTCTTTCGCAATCCTTTTGTGGTTCTTACCAATCTCTACATAATTTGGTATCATCTGCAAACTTGGCCACTACACTACCCACCCCTACTTCCAGGTGTCATTTACTTAATAAGCTAAAAGAGCACTGGTCCCAAAACGGATCCTTGGGGGACACCACTCCTTACATCTCTCCATTGTGAGAACTTCCCATTTATACCCACCCTTTGTTTCCTGTTCCTCAACCAGTTTTTAATCCATAGGAGGACTTCCCCTCTTATTCCTTCCTTGCTGAGTTTTCTCAACAGTCTCTGGTGAGGAACTTTGTCAAAAGCCTTTTGGAAATCCAAGTAGACAATGTCCACTGGTTCCCCCTTATCCACATGCCTGTTTACAATTCTCAAAGAACCTTGTAGTAAGTTTGTAAGACAGGACCTTGCTCTCTACAAAAGCCATGCTGACTCTTCCTCAGCAGGTCTTGCTTTTCTACATGTTTTCGAAATAACTTTATCTCTAATGATAGATTCTACTAATTCTACTAGGAACAGATGCTAAAACTGACTGGCTTGTAATTTCCTGGGTCCCCCCTAGACCCCTTTCTAAAAGATTGGTGTGACATTGGCCATCTTCCAGTCTTCAGGGATGGAGGCAGATTTCAGGGATAAGTTGCATATTAATGTGAGAACATCAGCAATTTCATGCTTGAGCCTTTTAAGAACTCTTTGATGAATGCAATCTGGGGCCAGGGGATTTGGTAGCATTTAGTTTATCAATGGCTGCCAGAACTTCTTCCTTGTCTACCACTATCTTCGCTAGTTCCCTCGGATTCACCTCCTACAGCTTGGTTCAGGTGCAGGAATTTTCCTCACCTCCTCTTGGGTGAAGACAGATGCAAAGAATTTATTCAGCTTCTCTGCAATCTCCCTGTCATCTTTTAGCACACCTTTTGTTCCTTCATCATTCAACGGGCCTACCGCCTCCCTAGCTGGCTTCCCTGCTTTCTTTTGATGTACTTTGAAGAACTGTTTATTACTAGTCTTGATGTTCGCAGCTATGCGTTCCTCATAATCCTTTTTTGCCTCCCTTACAGCTAACTTGCTTCTCTTTTGCCAATGCCATTTGTGTCTCTCTCTGGTATTCTTCTCATCGGTTAAGTTGGACTTCCATTTTCTAAAAGACATCTTTTTTTTTCCTAATACCTTCCTCAACCTCCCTTTGTTAACCATGGTGGCTTTCTTTTGGACTGTCAGCTGCCTTTCCTAACTCAAGTGAACACATTCCAGCTGAGCTTTTAAGACTGTGTTTTTAAATGGGAACCTCCAAGCACCTTAACCCGGACATTTTTGACTCTCTTGATTTTCCCTTTCAGCTTCCTGCGCACTATCCCCCTCATCTTTGAGAAATTTCGCTTTCTGAAGGCAAATGTAACTACCTTAGTAGTTGTCCACTTTGTTCACATCGCAGAGATACTGAATCTGGATAGCATTGTGGTCGCTGTTCTCTATCGGAAACTCAACAACACTTTGACTTCCTGCACCAGGTCCTGGGTCCCACATAAAATTAGATCTGGGACTCCGCATCTCCCTGGTTGGTTCTAGCAAACCATCTGCTCCTAAACCACAGTCATTTCTAGCATATCCAGGAATTGTTTCTCTCCTTACCAAGTGATCTTGAACATGTATTTTTTCCAGTTTATATGGGGATAGTTAAAATCATCAATAATACCCGCGACATTTTGTTTTTGTTGGCCTCTCTCTAATTTTCTTTTTCCATCTCCAGAATCCTCTTAGGTGCACTTTGGTCAGGGGACGATAATATATTCCTAATGTTGAAAGCTATGCTTCACCCCTGGTATTGCTATCCACGGATGCTTCACAATGTAGAGGAATCAGCTCCCCCTGCTCTTGTCTATTTTATGTGACACTATGTATCTTTGATGTAGAGGCCCACCCCACCCCCATCACGCCTTCTGTCCTATCCTTCCTGTAACGGAGCCTGTAAATCACGGGGATAACAGCATCCCACTGGTTCTCCCTCATTCCACCATGTTCCTGTAATGCCTAACTATATCCAATGTCCTCCTTCAAGAACTCCTGGCTACTCCAGCTCCCCATTTTAAGGAGGCCAAAAGTAAAGCTTCTACTAATTAGCAAGCATAGAGACACTGCTTGTATCACTCCTGCTCTCCTGTCCCTGAAAAACCTGGGATTTGTATAATGTGTTTTGCCCTCTAGCCTTTTGTAGACACTTTCACTTATTACATTGCTATGCTCCTCACTTGTATGTGGTTGATTTAGAAAAACCTCCCTCTCTGTCTGCATCCCCATGGACTCTGTATTCCGAACCGAAGTCACCTCAGCTCCTGTCGGCTTTCCCCCATATTCTTTCCCCCATATTCCCCCATATTCCTCTCTGTTGACATTATCTACCCGATGCATAATTTTATGGACTTCAATCATATCCCCCCTCAGACGTTTCCTCTCCAAACTAAAGAGTCCCAAATGCTGCAGCCTCTCCTCATAAGGAAGGTGCTCTAGTCCTTCAATCTTCCTCGTTGCCCTTCTCTGCACTTTTTCTATCTCTTCAATATCCTTTTTGAGATGTGGCGACCAGAACTGAACACAGTACTCCAAGTGCGTTTGCACCACGGCTTAAGGGCATGACAATCCTTGCAGTTTTATTATCAATTCCTTTCCTAATTATCCCCAGCATAGAGTTTGCCTTTTTCACAGCTGCCATGCATTGAGTTGACATTCCCATGGAACTATCAACTAAGACGCCCAAATCCCTTTCCTGGTCTGTGATTGATAGCACTGACCCTTGTAGCATGTAAGTGAAGTTTGGATTTTTGGCCCCTATGTGCATCACTTTACATTTTGCTACATTGAACTGCATTTGCCATTTCTTAGCCCACTCACCTAATTTATCAAGGTCCGCTTGGAGCTCTTCGCAATCCTTTGTGGTTCTCACTACCCTACCTAATTTGGTATCATCTACAAACTTGGCCACCATGCTACCCACCCCTACTTCCAGGTCATTTATGAATAGGTTAAAGAGCACTGGTCCCAAAACGGATCCTTGGGGGACACCACTCCCTACATCTCTCCATTGTGAGAACTTCCCATTTACACCCACTCTTTGCTTCCTGTTTCTCAACCAGTTTTTAATCCCTAGGAAGACTTCCCCTCTTATTCCTTCATTGCTGAGTTTTCTCAATAGTCTCTGGTGAGGAACTTTGTCAAAAGCCTTTTGGAAATCGAAGTAGACAATATGCACAGGACACGCCTTATAAACCGACGCCTATTTTTTTACCCTCAAAGAACTCTAGTAAGTTTGTAAGACAGGACTTGCCTCTGCAAAAGCCATGCTGACTCTTCCTCAGCAGGTCTTGCTTTTCTACATGTTTTATAATTTTATCTTTAATGATAGATTCGTGGATTGTTGTATTTATCACTGAGTTGAAAAAAGTTTCCTTTTTCTTCACAGGTTTGGCGATCTCCAAAGATGAGTTTGTGTTCAATGTAGAAGGCTTTCACAGCTGGAATCACTGGGGTGTTATGTGGTTTCTGGGCAATATGGCCGTGTTCTAGAAGCACCTGAAGACCCTCTGAAGATGTCAGCCACAGATGCAGGCAAAACATCAGGAGAAAATGCTTCTGGAAAATGGCCATGCAGCCCGGAAGCCACACAACACCCCATGAGTTTGTGTGTCCCTCAGCGGAGGAGTGAGCTCTGGTGGATCCTGGCCAAAGGACTCTGCGTCTGTAAGCCATGGCTGAGATCTGCAGAGATCTGGCCTCTCTCAGTATGCATGGCTCCATCTTTCCTTCCTTTTATAAAAACTGAAAGCTGGCATTGTATTTTTAGACATGGTTTGAGCTACATTCCTGCTTATTAAATACTTCTCTTCACAACCTGATACGGGTCTAGGGGGAACCTGTGCCTCATCTGACTGGTGTGAGGTCTCTTGGAGATGCTGAACTTCAGCTCAAGTTCAGACAAGTTGCCCGGCTTGGGGTGAAGCGCCGTATCAGTTCTCTTGGTTGTGAAGAGAAGTATTTAATAAGCAGGAATGTAACTCAAGTCATGTCTAAAAAATACGGCTAAGCGCATTAAGGCTGGAATTTTATGGTCTCCAAACTGTGGTTAAGAAGTGCTAAACTCACGGGGTTGTTCACTGGAGTTAACATGTTTATGACTATATGGGTAGATTGCAGACTGGTACACCCCAAAGCTCGGCTTATTGAAAACAGTGGGACATCTGTTCATTGATTATGTCTATTTATATTTCATGTTCCTTTCCATTGGGGAGTTAAAGTACATACAGCGTTGTTCTCCTCTCTGTAGTATTCTCTCAACAGCCCTATGAGGTGGGGTCACAACCGCCCTCCTGCCCCCTCGCACCCTGTCTCACAGAGAGATTCAATGCCAGGGCATCAAGGCCAATTAAATGCCAGGCTTCAGGGGTAGACTGCCTTTGTGAGCAGCAGTGGCCTAGTGGTTAAGAGCAGGTGCATCCTAATCTGGAGGAACCGGGTTTGATTCCCCGCTCTGCCGCCTGAGCTGTGGAGGCTTATCTGGGGGAATTCAGATTAGCCTGTGCACTCCTACACACGCCAGCTGGGTGACCTTGGGCTAGTCACAGCTTTTCGGAGCTCTCTCAGCCCCACCTACCTCACAGGGTGTTTGTTGGGGGGGGGGGGGAAGAAGGGCAAGGAGATTGTAAGCCCTTTTGAGTCTCCTACAGGAGAGAAAGGGGGGGATATAAATCCAAACTCTTCTTCTCTTCTTCTGACTGCTTCCCACAACGGCGGACCCTGGGGAGGGGGCGCTGGTTCTGGGGCCCTCGGGCTGCTGTACTACCTGTTCAAACAGCAGACGTACCAGGCAGAGCCCCCCACCCCAGCCTTGGGGATCTGGCCCCTGGGGGTGAGTAAAGCCGCCCGTGTGGCATGGGTTCTGTGGAAACAGTATCTCATATGCTGTTGGATTGTCCTTTTTATGAGATAGATAGGAAGAAGCACATAATCCCCTTCCTGCATGGAAATGAAGGCATTACAGATAAACAGAAGGTTATATATCTTTTAAACAGCCACAACTACGAGCTGTTGGAAGCAGTGGCTAAATATTTAAATGGTGTTATTTTAACTCGTCAGAAGTTGTAAAGTTGTAAAGGCTGTTATTATCTTGCTAAGTTAATCTTAAACTATTTATATGCCATTAAAGGTATTCGAAATCGAAATCGAATCGAGTAAAGCCGAGGAGGAGGGGTGTTTAAAATCCCAACAATTCAGGATTCCTCCTCTGAAGGACGGACATAAAATGCTGCTGGGCGAAAGAGCCAAGTGGCTGGAATGACACCTGAGAGGCCCCGGCTTTGTTCAGAGGGCACCTGCGAGAAAGAAAGGCCTATATGAGGCTATGAACGACACCCCCAAAGATACTACCGTCCCCCTAGATTTTGAGCCCCCCCCCCCTTCAGCTTGCCACGCCTTGGGGGGAAGTCCGGCGCTGGGTCCCACCCTTCCTGGCTCATCCCAAGGAGAGCCCCCGTTCCCTCCTCCTCCAAACTGGACCAAAAGTGTCCCAGGAGGCACCACCGGCTGAACAGCTCCCTCCCAAACAGAGAGGACCAGCTGGGACGCTTGAACGAGGTAGTGGGGTGGGGGTGGGGGTGGGGGTGGGGCTTTGGGAGCAGCTAGCCTGGGAGAAAGGAGGGGGGGACAGAGATCCTATAACCCCCCCTCCCTCTCTCACGTGCACGTGCCTGCGCGTGCACAAACGCACAGACTTTCCTCATACTATGGGTTTAAAACAAAACATCTGTTCAAAGTGGAGCAGCTGCTGATGCTTCTGTCCGGAGACTGATGACGCTTCCCCAGAAGGAATTCTCATTGGTGGTATGGGCCACATTGCCCCGCCTCTCCCACAGGACTTCAGAAGCCAAAATCATTTTCCCTCTCCCTTCCTTGGGGAGCAGAAAAAAATTTCCATTTAATTTGTGTGGGGTTTCATTGAGACGTCCAGCAGAGATCTGGAGAGATCCTACCCGTGACTTTCTTACTGATGGCGCTTGTGGTTCACGGAATGGAAAGAAGAACCACGTCCCCAGGTAAGCAGAGCTGGGGGGGGGGGGGGGGGGGAGCGTATGGAGGAAGGGGGAGTGGCCTCACAGACCCACCCCCCTGGTTATTTCATTTACTTCATTTCCCACTCTCTTCTACTGTTAGGCCAATGAGAATCTAAAACAGCTTACCTTCCCCACCCCCCAACTCCCCAGGGGGGGTTGGCACCCAGAGCGCCTGATTTTGTACCCTGCTTACTGCTATAGCTACCTTCACAAACCCTGCAGGGAAGAACCTTCCCCCACCCCACCCCACCCTACCCCACCCCACCCTACCCCACCCATGCTTGGTTGCCAGGGAAGTCAGAAACCAGAGGAGTCTCCAGGTAGGATTGCAAGCCCACAGCCCCACACACAAGCACACCTGCGGTTCCCACCTGGCCTCATCCCACACCTTGAGTCCTAAATAGGACCATTACCTGGGGGTTGGAGGACCTCTCCAGGCAGTCGAGAGGGGAATATAAAAGGAAAAACCAGGCCCAAAGGTCCAGGACTCTTCTGACCCTACTGAGAATGGGGACACCATCTTGTTGGTCTCTGAGCATTAGATAAAGAAATGCATAATGAACAGGAGACTCAGTTTGGTCCAATGCTAAAATCTTGAGGATCCATGAGAACCCGTCCTTGGGAACTATGTCCTTGCACCACTGCAGGACCGTGGCGGTGGCGGGGAGGGGGGAGGGGTGATCGTTGTGGTGCTTCCTATAGACTACTAAGCTGTGATCTACCACAGGTGGGTGGCTTTCTGTTCTTCCCTTCTTTTTGGTAATAAATCTTTTTTGAATTTACACCCATATATTACAATGCATCCAAAATCCATTCCAAAACACCAAGCAATCTATATATCACTCATATAACCATTATGCACAATTTACACAACCATCAAAAACAAACTACACATCCGGTTCAGTTCCTACTTGCCTCACATTTTTAATTGTAATATCATTTCTAACAAACCTGTCTAGATTCTTACAGTTTTCTACATTCGCATATAAACTGTTCTTAGCAACTATATTCTAAACTACTCCTACTGTACTACCATTTTACATTGATTTAGACATTTATATATTCCTGCAAACAACCTTAATGTTGTAAATATGTTAACAAATGCATAAGATATTTTCTAAATTTTTATATTTTAACAATGCCGATAATTTCTGTATCGCTGCATATTCCCGAAGTTTATTCAGCCAGTGTTCAGCAGTTGGAATATCTTCCAGTTTCTGGAGAGAGTTTCAGAGAGAGTTTCAGTTTTTATCGTCTATATTGAGCAGAGAAATTGACCAATAATTTTTTTACAATACTCAAATCCAGGTGATCTTTTGGCAATAATGTAGAAGAAGAGGAGGAGGAGGAGTTTGGATTTATATCCCCCCTTTCTCTCCTGTAGGAGACTCAAAGGGGCTTAAAATCTCCTTGCCCTTCCCCCCTCACCACAAACACCCTGTGAGGTGGGTGGGCTGAGAGAGCTCCGAGAAGCTGTGACTAGCCCAAGGTCACCCAGCTGGCGTGTGTGGGAGTGCACAGGCTAACCACAGCTTCGTCTCCCTGAGTTCAATATATCATCCATTAGATGCTGTGCTGTACAAATTATTTATTCTGGTTAATTATGTGTTATAAAAACATTCCAGTAAATCCATCAGTCCTGGAGTCTTTTCTCAACTTCAAGCATATTAAATCAAAACAACTCTTCTCTTCTGTGGGAAGTTTAACACATCAATGTTTCAAAAAACTGACTTTATTTCCATCACCCCGACAAAAAATAACCAAATATAATAACCCTCATTAAAGCATTTTCTGCACTTTTCCAAGAGGCCGGGCGCCTGTTGCTTCCAGTCTTTTCCCTCGAATATCTGGTCAGAGAGAGGCAAATTCTTTCCTTTTCCTCCAAATTTTTGATGGGATCTCTGTCAAAATTACTGTTTCCTTTCCACCGGGGTCTGTTTGGGGGGAGGGGAAACAGGAGCTGCAATTCCAGCCCCCCTTCCTCCGCCTCCCATCTGGGGGTGGGTGGGGGCACTGGCGTAATGCCCATTGGGCAAGGTGGGCAGCTGCCCATGGCATCACCTTGTGGGGGGCATCAAAATGCAGGGTTCGTTTTTGGGTATTTTAGTGGTTTTCAATTTGTGGCCTGCAGGGGGCGCAGTTTGTAGGCTAGCGGCACCAAAATTTCAGCGTATCACCAGGAGACTGTCCTTATGCTACCCCCCAAGTTTGGTGAGGTTTGGTTCAGGGGGTCCAAAGTTATGGACTCCCAAAGGAGTGCCTTCAGAAATGTCCCCCCCCCCAGCCTGCAACCCCCATTGACAGCAATGCAGAAAACTCAATGCAGAACAAAGATTCTTGGGCAAATTTCAGGATGTTCTTGCAGGGAGGGCATTCTTGGATGTATCAGCACCATAATTGCAGGGTATCATCTGGAGACTGTCATGATGGCAACCCCAAGGTTTGGTGCAGTTTGGTTCAGGGGGTCCAAAGTTATGGACCCTCAAAAGGGTAGCCCCCATCTCCTTAGCAAAGAATGGGGTCCATAACTTTGGACTCCTTGAACCAAACCTCCCCAAACTTGGGGAGTAGCATAAGGACAGTCTCCTGATGATATGCTGAAATTTTGGTGCTGATATGTATAACAATGCACCCCATGCAGGCACCAATGTCCTGGTGCAAAATAAAATTTGGTCGTGGTGGAGTGGCCGACCATTGGGGGGGGGGGCATCCAACTCAGGTTTTGCCCAGGGCTACAGTTTGCCCAGGGCTGCCTCGTTACGCCCCTGGGTGGGGGTGTTTGTTGCCTTGTCCCGCAACGGTGACCCTTCTCTCTGCCCCCCCCCCGTCCTCGCCACAGCCCCCCATTTCCTGCTCCAGTGGAAGTACGAGTGCTACTTCGCCAACGGGACGGCCGGGCAGGTGCGCTACCTGGAAAGGTACATCTACGACCGGCAGGAGCTGGTGCGCTTCGACAGCCGCCGCGGGACCTTCGAGGCCGTCACGCGGCTGGGGAAGCCCGACGCCCGACTCTGGAACAGCCAGAAGTTGCGCCTGGAGAACAGGCGGGCCGCCGTGGACTCCTTCTGCCGCCACAACTTCACAGCGATGAAGCGAAGGCCAGGCGGCATGCGCCCGCCTGGAAGTTAATGGCGGGGAGGAAGCGTAGTTCGCGCGGGGGGCTCCGTCGGGCGGGGGGGAGAGCGGCGGGAGGCGGAAGCAGCCGGGGGAAGCAAGGGAGGGAGTGATCCTTTGGGGGGGTTCATACTCCACCCACCTCACCCCACTGGCGTAATGCCCATTGGGCAAGGTGGGCAGCTGCCCAGGGCATCACCTTGTGGGGGGCATCAACATGCCGGGTTCGTTTTTGGGTATTTGTAGTGGTTTTCCATTTTTGGCCTTCAGGGGGCGCAGTTTGTAGGCTAGTGGCATCAAAATTTCAGCGTATCATCAGGAGACTGTCCTTATGCTACCCCCGAAGTTTGGTGAGGTTTGGTTCAGGGAGTCCAAAGTTATGGACTCCCAAAGGGGGTGCCCCTATCCTCCATTGTTTCCAATGGGAGCTAATAGGAGATGGGAGCTACAGTTTTGAGGGTCCATAACTCCATCTCCTAAGCTCCCATTGCAAGCCTTTATTGGCATAGACAACAGTACAACAATAATAAAAACGGATTAAAAAGCATATAAAATACAGGAAATAAATGTTAGGTCAAAGGAAATCTACTGGCATTTAGTAATTTCCAGGAGAAAGTCTGCCACTATCATACAGAGAGAAGGATCCGGATTGTCCAACAAGTAGTGTAATCTAATTAAAACGGGGAGATCTGGTAAATGTAAAGGAGTAAGATTCACATACTTGGATCTGATTTCCTTGAATCTGAGACAGTGTAGTAATTGGTGGGCCAGAGATTCAACTGAGCCATCATTACATGGGCACAATCTTTTAGCCTTTTCTTGCTTATTAAATCTGCCTTGTAACAAGGCAGAAGTTATAACATTAAAACTGGCAAGCATTATGGCTCTCCTTTGAGCAGGGTTTATTAAACAATTCAGGTAGTGTGCCAAAGTGGCCCGTTCAAATGGGAGAGAAAAATACAGGGGAGCACGTTTTCTTGGCTGCAGTGATTAGGGTAAGAGAACTCTGTATCCAATAAAAGTTGATCTTTTAATTTTTCTATAAGCTTCTGAATAGGACATAAGGGCAAAGTGAATCCACTGACAGTTCAGTAGAATTGCCATTTTTTCTTCCAATTGCTTATGGAAAACCAGGGAGGGTTGGAATGATGGGTGTCAGAGAGCAGGCGGTGGAGCCAGAGAATTACAGTCCGAGAGAAAAATGAATTTGCAGCCAGAATCCTAAAAGCCCTTAATGCCAAGCTGGCTGATTCCAAGGGAGTTTTGACCTAACTCCAGACAAAAAGGAGGCTGCATAGAGACACGCTTAGATTTGGGGATTAGCTCCCATTAGGAAACTAATGGGGGATGGGGGCACCCTCTTTGGGAGTCCATAACTTTGTACTCCTTGAACCAAACCTCACCAAACTTGGGGGGGAGTAGCATAGGGACAGTCTCCTGATAATACGCTGAAATTTTAGTGCTGATATGTCTAAAAATGCACCCTGCACGCACCAATCTTCTGATGCAAAAAAAATTTGAAATTCGTTGTGAGTGCGACCCAGGCGTGGTCAGCGCAAGAGCGAGGCGAAGACGCGGAGATAACATCTGGTGGAGATCGCCAGCAGCGGGAGACCGGAGGTCCGTGTTCCTAGCGAATCTCTACGTCTGCAGGTTCCTATGGCACAACTTTTATTGTTATTCTATTGTGGAAGTGTAGGAGGAGGAGGACGGGGAGTTCCGGGAGAAGCCGGGGAGGTCGGGAGAGAATCATCATGTGATGCATGATCTCATCTGGCCTATCGTCGCGGAGAAAGGAGCGTAAGCGTCACAGAGCCTAATCCTCCGCACCTGGGGGCAAGACCATTGTCCCCTAGCCCGGTGATTGAGCCAGGCCAGTTCATGACCCGATGACGCTCATTGGGGGGATGAGGAGTGGGGGGGAATTGTGGTCGCGGCCAGCAAGGCCCGTAGAGTCGTTAGCGTCCCCAGCGTTCCACCCTGCGGCACTGCTGGAGTTGAAAAGTGCACTACTACATCTCCTCATTTTTTACATTCTAGAAAAAAAGGGGGGACGAGAAATGCTAAAGGCGATTTAAAGGGGCGGCATGTCTCCTCCGCTCATCTGGTCAAAGCTGACCCGACGCTGCTTGTGTAACATTAGAACTGGCTGCGGGGCAAGGCGAAATTCGAGGAGTTTCTTACACACGTTGCGACAGGCAATGTGGGAACCGCATTGAAAGACGAAACAAGATCCGATAACGAGGCACACAATTAAACCAATGCAAAAAGCTGTACAATAGCACTCAACCATCCTCCGGCAGCCAGCTCCAGAGGGCTGACCACCAATGAGGGACAAAACATCATACTTCAGATTAAGATACAACTTCTTGCAGCTCACGTACTTTCATATGGAATCAACGCTGGGGAGTTATCAGAAAGATTAAAACAACACATATTATGTACATTCTCACAACCGCTTGGTGATGCAAAATAACAACAAGTAATCAATAAGCGGCACGATTGTCTACAGGTAAACGCATGCAGAGTTCCTGCTGCTCGGAGAGCCAGGGCATCAGAGCGGTGGAGGTAGAGAAGGATTGATGGACCGCAAGGGCACAGGCCAGCCCGGCCAATAGTCTTAGCATTGTAAGAAGCGAGTCGGGGACTCTCCCACTAAGGAAATCGCGAAGAGGCGGAACTCCGCTTCGGAGAGAGGCTGACAGCGTCGCTCCGACAAGGAGAAGTCCGAAGAGGCAGAAGCGGAGCGGCCCGGCGGCGGCGTCGAAGGCGCTCGAGGTGGAAGGCCTGGGGTAGAGGACAATGGTGAGGCGACTGGGGCAACAAAGAGTTCGGCAGAAGGTCGGTGAAGGAATGTAATTAAACGTTCTCTCCCCGCTGGGTCAGAACCAGCCCCTGGGGAGCAGGATGTTTTCGAGAACCACGAGGGGAATGTCCTCCGTAATGTCGCGTTACTGCAGTTCCAATTAGGCGACGAAGCCAGGCGGAGAATGGGCCCGGAGTGCGTTTTCCCGTTTGGCTGCGCCCGGTGATCGCGAAGCGCCAGAGTGTTAGATTACGTGGTTAAGCGACAGTCTTGTGAGTGACAAAGGAGAGAGCGCCAGCCGGAAGGTTTTGGACGACAGGTCCCCAGTCGGCGCTCATAGAGTATCTGATGGATGAGGCATTCATGAAGGGGCTTAGCGGGCACTCAGCTAGGAAGTCCCCGGGCGCTTTGCAGGCGAGGGAGCAGGCAGGAACTTAGCAGGCTCCCGACTCCTAGGTACCCCAGCCCAGGCAGAAGGATGAAGGCGTTGGCTTGTGACAGCAAATTGCTCCCAGATGTTGGTCTGGTGAAAGCTTCGTCAGGGGGTGGCCGATCGCCATGTCGGCAGGAGGCAACAGAGCAGGCAAAAGGATGGTGGCCTTGAGTTAGCCCGGTGATGATATAAAGAAGGCTGACACAGAGGTTCTCGGGTGTCTCGAGGGTGAATGCTTGCTGGGCGCCAGCAACTCTGGGAGCTTGGCTGGTGGTGGCCTTGACATCTCCCAAGGTCATTCGGGTCTTTAGGCGTTGGCGGCGGCGTTCCTGTTGAGACCGCTGGGTAGGATCCCTTTAGAGAGATGTGTTCCATCTCCGGGATGGGGGTTGGTTTCCTCCTGGTAGCCATTCCATGGGTTGGCCTATCATGGCGAATCCGGAGTCCACAGGGACCTGTAGGAAGAGGGACTGAAGCACACCTCCTTTCCCCAGATTACTGAAGCGGAGTCCATGAGCTCAGTTCTAGAGCGGATGGCGGGGAGGTCGGGGATCGAAATTTAGTGTTTAGATTTTAATATAGGAAGGAAGAAGGCTTGTTTTGCAGCCTGTGAAGGTTGCTGCTTGCACTTAACCCTCCTGGGGGCCGCCTACTCCCTTTTCTTTAGTTGTTTGACAGGGAGGGCAGGAGGTAGAAGCTGACCCTGGTGGGAATTAGCTTCAGAGCGTCATCAAGTGCGTCAAGGCGAGGGTCCGAACCTCGAGGGGAGAGGGAACAGGCGAGTCCTGCAGGGGATTGTGGGTATACATGCTTAATCAGCAACACAAAGGGGGCTTTGGAAGCACCTTTTTGGGGGGATAGGTGCATCCGAGGGAATGAAGCAATTAGGCAATTAGAGGCAAATTCCTCGCACACACAAAGGAAAAAGGGGTGGGTTTCTTTGCGAGGGAGTTGCACTTACCGTGACCTTGGTGGCTAATGCAGGAAGCTGGATGGTGCTAAATTTTGTGATCCGAGATTATCTCGGGGGAGTTGCCGCCCGCCGAGCCAGCTCATTAAGAGGCGGCCCACCGACCCAGGAGCCGAGAATAAGTCCAGAAAACCGGAGAGCAACATTGTTGGGGTGCCCAAGCCGGTTTATGAGTGAATTTGGTGTGACAGCATCCCCCTAGTTTAGGGCCTGTCCTGGCAGTGCTGCGGTATCAGGGCGGGGCCCAGATTTTTCTATCCAGGGAGGGCCAGTCAGCCAAGTGGCCCTCCCGCCTCTACTGGTCGAAAAACAGAAGGAGAAGAGGAGCGGAGAGGGAAACACTTTTCTTCACGGAAGTTAGGAGGCAATTTAGGAAGAGCCGCGATTGGAATCAATGATCCGTGGCGGCTTTACCCATCCCAGACCAGAGTCGTTTTAACCCTGACTCATGAGGTCTCTTCCCCAGAGATTGACATGGATGTCACAAACGATGCGGCGGACTGTGAGCTGCCATTCGAGTCCTGGGCTGGGCACCGTGAGCGAGGCCCGGATACTCCGTCTCGTGATTTGTCTCCCCCCCACCCCCCAGATGTGCGGGCAAGCCTCGGTCGAAGCCATTGGTCAAGGCCACTTTCGGCTGCTCTGATGACGGTGACATCAGCGCCCGGTGTCCACCAGGCTTATGAACTTACATCCCTCTATGGCGGAAAGCTCCAGATATGGGCCAGAATCCCGATAAGCGTCTCCACCGCTGCTTGAAGCGGTGATTGGTGTAGGAAATGCGCCATGTTGGCTACTGGGGCTCGTAGCTTGTGGAGTGCGTCGGCCCGGGTGGCGCGTAAGGGCAAGAAAATCCCAGCTGAGCGCAGCTGGCTCAAGCCGGGCAGCTCCTGTGGGATGTTTGTCCAGGCCACAGGATGGATGGGTCACTTGGTGCGTGGAATTGATCACTCCCGGGACGATGAACAGTCCCCTGCTTAGCGGCCCGGAGGCCCTTGGCAGCACCAGCCCAATAGTCCCGGTAGGGATGGGCACCGTCATACTGGGTTGGGGCGGCGAAAGAACCTCGTGGGGGGGAGCTTGAGGGAGATGGGCTGGGTGCATCACGAGCGGGAATGCCACGCGGAGGGGGTGGTTTTGGCAGGGGGGGCGCTTGGCGTTTGGGTCTGCTCTAGTACTCTCCTCCTTGGTCCTGGGCTGGGGAGAGGCAGCCGAGGCGAGAGTTTCCCAAGCCGGGCAGTGCGTTTCTCCAATGGAAGCCTTTCACAGCAGCGTGGGCACCGGGTTTTAGGTGGCCTTCTCACTCCTGGGGGAGGACCCTCCTCCGCGCTCGGGGTTGTAAGCCCCCCCACCGGGCTACCTACACTCCCTTCGGAGGTATCCGGGTCTACGCGGTTAAAGCAGTCATCCTAGAGACTGTCTCCCGCCCGGTGGAGAAGTGCTGGCCCGAGAGAGGCTAAGCAGTGGCCCGAGGAGGGACCCGATGTCACGGCAAGCCTTAAGCATGTCGGCCAGTTCCAGGATTTTTGCCCAGGCCCGTGGTGCTCTGCGGCACTCCGTGGAAGCGTTCTCTCTTTGCGAGGCGCATGAGGAGCTCGTTTTGGGCCTCCTCGCTATCTACCTGCCTCTTGAGCGCTTCCTGGAGCCTGTTCACAAATTCGGCATAGGGCTCTTGGGGTTTTTGCCGGATGGAGGAGAAACTCTGGGTTGGCTGGCCGGCATTGGGGACTTTGACAAATGCCTTATAAGCGCACTCAGAGGCGACCGTAAGGGTGGCCTCAGGCAGGACAATCTGATCGTTGGGATTGGCAAAAGCATCGAAACCGTAAAGCTGAGCGGCGGTGTAGGCGCTGCCAGAGGTGGCTGCTCTGTTGAAGCACTGCTGGCGGAACTCACTTTCCCAGACCACAAATTGTGCAGGGCTCAGGAGCATGCGAAAGGTGGTCTTCCAGTCATCTGGGACCATTAGGTGGTTCCTTGCGATGGCCTCCAGCATGCCTCTCACGTAGGGGCTAGTGACTCCTACGTCCCGCATTGCTTTGCGGAGCTCAGTAAGGATGTTATAGCTTAGGGGGCGGTACTCGACAACCCGCCGGATGACGCCACCCTCCCCCTCAGTATCTGTGAAGTGGACGGGGCACAATGCAAGAATCTCGGCATCGTCTTCCGTCAGGGTTTCTTTCTTCTGCAGATCGTGACTAATACGTTCTGCGAGAGTTTTGAAACCCGCGCCATTACGTGGCGCTGACGGAGGTGCAGTGGCTTCGGAAAATGAAGGCGGAGCAAGGGGAGGGGGCGGCTGAACCGCGGGAGAGTTTGAAATGGGTGAAGGAGCGAGGGGGGCAGAAGGAGGACAGGCGTCCAATTTAGTGGATAGAGAAAATTCCGGGGTTGAAATTGAAGGTGAAAGATCGAAAGGAGGGCGGCCTACAGCAAGGGAGCCATAGGTCTGCAGGCTGATGGCGACAAAACATTGTCTCCACGTCAGTAGCAGCGACATCGGCGCGCGAGGCTCTGTGCGAAGAGTGCGCCGATGTTTTCCCAGTCCTTAAGATTCAATGTCCCCCCCTCTGGGTACCATGGACACTGAGCTTCAATCTCCTCAACCAATTTGCGCAGCTCCCTTCTCTTTACGGGGACCCTGCCGCATTTCGTTAACGCTTTCAGTTCGTCAACGTGCTTGTCATAAGCCCTGCTTTTGCAAGCTCCCATACTCACCGGTGTTCCGTCGGACGAGAGAGTGTCCTAGGACGCGTGTCTCTGGATGCGCCGATCCAGAGGACAGGCGATACCGAAACGGTGGTCCCTGGATGCGCCGATCCAGCGGACTTCGGTATCGCGGCCCTTCCCCAGGCGACGGTGAGCAGGGTGGAGGTTCGAGGATTCCCGGGTTTCGGCACCAGCTTGTAGTCGACCCACGTGGTCAGCGCAAGAACGAGACGAGACGCGGAGATAACATCTGGTGGAGATCGCCAGCAGCGGGAGACCGGAGGTCCGTGTTCCTAGCGAATCTCCCGTCTGCCGGTTCCTGGCACCTTTTATTGTTATTCTATTGGGGGCGTGTAGGAGGGAGGACCGGGGGGAGTTCCGGGAGAGCGGGAGGTCGGGAGATCATCATGTGATGCATGATCTCATCTGGCTACGTGCGGAGAGGAGCGTAAGCGTCTGAGCCTAATCCTCACCTGGGGGCAAGACCATTGTCCCTGCGCCCGGTGATTGAGCCAGGCAGTTCATGACCCGTGACTCATTGGGGGATGAGGAGTGGGGGTGCGGTGCGGCCAGCAAGGCCGTAGGTCCGTTGGCGTCCCAACGTTCCACCACGGCACTGCTGGGTCGGCAGTGCACTACTACAGTCGTGGTGGAGTGGCTGCCCATGGGGGGGTGGGGGCATCCAACTCAGGTTTTGCCCAGGGCTACAGTTTGCCTCGTTACACCCCTGCCTGCATGGGGTGCATTTTTGGACGTATCAGCACCACAATTTCAGGGTATCATCTGGGGACTGTCATGATGGCACCCCCAAGGTTTGGTGCAGTTTGGTTCAGGGGGTCCAAAGTTATGGACCCTCAAAAGGGTAGCCCCCATCTCCTTAGCAAAGAATGGGGCTCACCGTATCTAGGTGTTTTCTCCACAGAGCCCCTCCGGGTGATATAAGTATTGTCCTTGTGGTGATGTTTCCTTGGGACCTTGGCTCAGGTTTCATGTTCAGGCTGGACTTCCTGCCCCTTGACCAAAGCCGACTGAGAACCAGAGCTGCTCTCTCCCTTTCCCCCTTTCTCTCCTCCTCTCCTCTTTTCTTCCTTCTCCTCTCAGGAACACCCACCCTCTGGCCTTTTAAACAGCTGCAGTGCCAGGCAGCCAGCCAATCAGGTGGAGCTCCTTAAAGTCAATCCCTTAAAATTTATTTTCCTCTGACAGAACTGCACTTTAAAATTAGCCCTTGAACCGCAGACCTTTTCTCGATCTGTGCTCTTGTGGATCTCCCGTGTCTCTAAAGTTTTCCCTCTTCTCACTCCCCAGCTCAGCCTACGGTGACAATTTCCCACACCAACATCGGTGACCCCCGGGGCTACCACAGTCTCCTCATCTGCACCGCAGCGGGTTATTATCCCTCGGAAGTGACCATCCAGTGGCTGAAGAACGGGCAGAAGCCGGCAGAAGAGTTGGGGCACAAGGGGGAGATCCAGAACGGGGACTGGACCTTCCACAACCAGGCGATGATGGAGACGGTGCCCAAGCGGGGAGACGTCTTCGCCTGCCAGGTGGAGCACAGCAGCCTGAAGGAGCCCATCACCGTCCTGTGGGGTGAGAGACTCAGGGGCTTCCCTCTTTTCCCCTCTCTTAGGGACACACAATCCCACATTACCTGATGGGAGTTCCAGGCTTCTACCTCCACTGTGAGGAGCTCAGAGACTGAGCTGACCCGGCTGATAACTTCCCAGGGAGGGTTCTGGCTGGACGGGGTTGGTGTCAGATCGAGTCCTGATCTTGCAAAAAAAAAAAATTACGTGTTCAGCAACCAAGATGGAACCAAAAGAGGGGGGGAGAAAGGCAGGGGTATATTTCTGAGAGGTCTTTCCCTGTGGCTATTCACGAGGGGTTCCTGACCCAGTTTTGTGTATCCTCACACCAGTCTGAAGGTGGCTTTTGGTTCCTGCAGATATAATGGTAGAATCTCTTCTGGCCCTCCCCCTCCTTTCTGGGAGGTTCATAATTGTCAGGAAAGATGCCTGATTTTGGGGAGTGGCTGGTCTGGAGAACGGGCCCCTCAGGAGCCCCCTGAAGTCCCCTGGAGTCAGAAGCCCTCGGGGGTCCTGGAGACCCTCTCTGTATCCAAAGGACCCCCTGCTCTCTGCTAAGAATTGCTTTGCCTCTGTTCGGAACAAGAAGCCTCAATCCGGGCCATTTCCCCTAATTGCTTATCGTTTGTTGGATCTTCATCAAGACATCTTTTTGGTCTCCCAGTTTAGTGCTTCACTTTGGTAGTGAAAGCACAGCAAATGCACCAGGAATGATGCGTCTCCTACCACCCTGCGCCCTGCTCCTTCCAGGAGGTGGTGCGGGATTTGAATGGGAACCCAGCCCTGCTGCCTTCACAGCCCGGCCTAGATGCTGTGATCTGCAAGGTCTAAGCTGAGTGTGGGCCACGCCCTTGCGTAGCTCCCAGACTGGATCCCCCTTGAGAAATCTAAGGGCTGAGAGGCCAGCCTGGCCCCGATCCGTCTCCTCACGTGAGGCTTCTTCCTTTTCCCACAGAGCCCAAGATGTCAAACTCTTCCAAGAACAAAATGTGGACCGGAGCCTTGGGGGCCATGCTGGGGGTGGTCTTTGGGGCCGTGCCAGTCGCCCTCTACCTGAGGAATAGGAGAGGTAAGGGCCTAGGGGTGGGGGGCTGGAGAGAGAGGAACGAAATGGGGAGGGGGCTGAACAGTGCTGGAGAGGGGGCAATCCCTCTCCCTCTGCTCAGGACTCTTCCAGCTTCTGCTCCCCACCGCTGAATTTGAGGCCCCCAGTAAACACCAGGCACCTGGTTCGGGGGCGGGGGTCTCTTTCTTCTGGTTCGGCATACAAAGCTGGTCTCCAACTCCAATTTTAGTAATTGAAACTGTTGGAGCCTGTGTAAATTGTTTTTATTGTTTGCTCCTTGTTAATAGTGTGTTGCAAACCGCCCAGAGCCCCTTGGGGAGAGGGAGGTATAAAAAACTAACAAACAAACAATTAATGTAACCCCCCCCCCCAACAAAAACAGAAATTGTGCATCATTGGCACCAAAAAATGAACCGTAAGGGGTCAGTGCTATCAGTCACAGACCAGGAAAGGGATTTGAGTGTCTTAGTTGATAGTTCCATGGGAATGTCAACTCAATGCATGGCAGCTGTGAAAAAGGCAAACTTTATGCTGGGGAGAATTAGGAAAGGAGTTGATAATAAAACTGCAAAGATTGTCATGCCCTTATATAAAGCCGTGGTGCAACCGCACTTGGAGTACTGTGTTCAGTTCTGGTCGCCACATCTCAAAAAGGATATCGAAGAGATAGAAAAAGTGCAGAGAAGGGCAACGAGGATGATTGAGGGACTGGAGCACCTTCCCTATGAGGAGAGGCTGCAGCGTTTGGGACTCTTTAGTTTGGAGAGGAGGCGGCTGAGGGGGGATATGATTGAAGTCTATGAAATTATGCATGGGGTAGAAAATGTGGACAGAGAGAAATTTTTCTCTCTTTCTCACAATACTAGAACCAGGGGGCATCCATTGAAAATGCTGGGGGGAAGAATTAGGACTAATAAAAGGAAACACTTCTTCACGCAACGTGTGATTGGTGTTTGGAATATGCTGCCACAGGAGGTGGTGATGGCCACTCACCTGGATAGCTTTAAAAGGGGCTTGGACAGATTTATGGAGGAGTCGATCTCTGGCTGCCAATCTTGATCACTGCTGTCTGAAGTTGCAAATGCCTTAGCAGACTGTGAACAGGAGCAGCTTGGCCATGGTGGCCATTGCTTTCACATCCTGCCTGTGAGCTCCCAAAGGCACCTGGTGGGCCACTGCGAGTAGCAGAGTGCTGGACTAGATGGACTCTGGTCTGACCCAGCAGGCTAGTTCTTATGTTCTTGTGTTCTTATATTCTGTAAAGTACAGACCTTTTTAAAAAACTTAATCCTAGAGGTCCCTCCTGCGTATCTCTCCTGGGTGGGGGAGGGCGGGGCCTGTGCAAAGGATGGGCCAGGATTCAGGCTGAACTGGTTACTCCTGACCAGTTCAGGCTGGACCCTGGCCAGGAGCAGCCCTTCACTCCCAGGCACAGGGAAGGCACTTGAAACGGGTGCAGAGACTTGAGGAGGCTGAGGTGAGGGTTCCCAAGGCTCAAAATACAGAGCCAGCAAGAGACTTAGGGAACATGGCTATCGGGATGTTTAGTCTGGAGAAGTGAAGGTTAAGGGGTAACATGATAGCCATGTTTAGATGTTTGAAGGGATGTCACGTCGAAGAGGGAGCAGGCTTGTTTTCTGTGGCCTCAGAGACTAGGACACGGAGTCATGGGTTCAAGGTGCAGGAAGAGAGATTCCATCCTAAACATTAGGAAGAACTTCCTGACCGTCAGGGCTGTTCAATTGTGGAATTCGCTGCCTGGGAGAGTGGTGGAGTCTCCTTCTTTGGAGGTTTTTAAACAGAGGCTGGATGAGCATATGTGGGGAGTGCTTTGACTGTGTGTTCCTGCATGGCCAGGGGGTTGGACTCGATGGCCCTTGGGGTCTCTCCCAACTCTGTGAAACTCTGAGCAGGTTATGGGGGGCTGGAGACATCTCTGCCAGGGTAACAGCCAGTGTGGTGGTTTGAGGGTCAGACTAGGGTCTAGGAGACCCAGGTTCGAATTCACACTCTTCCACGAAAGCTCTCTTGGTGACCTTGGGTCAGTCACACACCCTGAGCTTAACCCACCTTGCAGGGTTGTTATGAGGATAAAATGGAGGATGAGGAAAAGATGTTGTAAGCAGCTTCAAGTCTCCAGTGTGGAGAAAGGTGGGGTACAAATGTGATAATTAAAAATAAAATAAATCAATCAGTTGTTTCCCAGAGTACAACTTCCAAGGAGCGCTTTAAAGTGGAGCGCATGCCGGTGTCCATTCCGGAAACCTCTCAGTTTTGGGTGTTACTATCACAGTGGCGTAGGAGGTTAAGAGCTCGTGTATCTAATCTGGAGGAACCGGGTTTGATTCCCAGCTCTGCCGCCTGAGCTATGGAGGCTTATCTGGGGAATTCAGATTAGCCTGTGCACTCCCACACACGCCAGCTGGGTGACCTTGGGCTAGTCACAGCTTCTCGGAGCTCTCTCAGCCCCACCCACCTCACAGGGTGTTTGTTGTGAGGGGGGAAGGGCAAGGAGATTGCAAGCCCCTTTGAGTCTCCTGCAGGAGAGAAAGGGGGGATATAAATCCAAACTCTTCCTCTTCCTCTTCTTCTTCTTCTTCTTCTCTGAGGAGCTCCACATAGATTACACAGTTAACACCCCTCACCCTATTTCCTCCAACAACAATCCTACAGGGTAGGGTTGTGTCAGACACCCGGGTCGAAAAATAATAGAAACTGTAGATTTGCTCGAAGTTCTTTATTTCGAGGCATAAGGCAACCATCAGCAAAGACAATTCTGGGGCTTCCACACAAACTACTTGTCTATATCCCCCAAGCTACCCACCCCGCTAGTCACCAAACAGTTCCCTCTATTCGAACTACGAAGTACTACAAAGCTGGGAACATTCCACGCATGATAAGAATGACTCTTCCGGACTACCAAGGCCACCAGCAAAGGGGCGGCACAGGAGAGTGTGACAACGGGATCTCTGCAGAGAAGAAGGCCTTACAGTTTCCTTTGCACAGTTAGAAATGTTGTTAGGAAAACGAAATGAAAACGTTCACTAAAGTGTATGTTTTTTGTGTGTGTATGTTTAAGTATTACTGGAATGTATTACTTCTTATGTATTTGAAAGACCTAACATAACTAATAAATAAATGCAATTAATAAACAGTTTCCTTTGCAAATGCGCGACACCCCACAACCGTCAGGCGCAGGAATGACAGATTGCCATGTTTTTGAATATTTGAAGGGATATCATGTTAAAGAGGCAGCCAGCTTGTTTTCTGCTGCTCCAGAAATTGGGACAAGGAGTAATGAATTCTAGGTGCCGGAACAGAGATTCCACCTAAACATTGGGAAGAACTTCCTGATGGCTGGGATGGTGGAGTGCACTGCCTCGGAGTGGGGTGGAGTCTCCTTCTTGGTTGCGCTCCTCTGGACATGTTCCAACTTGTCAGTATTAAACCAGGTCTTGCCAGGGTCGAGGCTAAGCATGTAAGGCTGGCCTGAGGCCACCCACCAAGTTTCTGTGGTGGAGGGGGGATTCGAACCGGGGTTTCCCAGTCTGACACCTGAACTGCTACACCACACTGATTATCTCATTTCCAGCCTTATGCTCAATGACAAATGCATGTCTGCTGGCACACAGGATATGAGGAAGGTATGGCTATACCTTCGTGGCTCCTCCTATATTTTTGGTTCCGCAACATCTGTGCTGTAAAACAAACCAACAAGACTCAGAAGCATTTGGACAATACAAGGATCAAATTTATTTCTTTTTCATAAAAGTGGTCATATGGAAATGCTGGAAATGAAGGGGCCTCGCCCAGAGCATATTTATATAGAAAAATCACTCCCCGATTGCCTCCCGAGTCTTAATCATAGAATCATGGAGTTTGAGGAGACCCCAAAAGGCCATCCAATCCAACCCCCCTGCAGTGCAGAAAAACACATTCAAAGCACCCCTGGCAGGTGGCCACCCAGCCAGCGTATTTATATTTATTCTCTATCCTTTACCTCAGACTCATAAAAGAGCCAGGGCTGGGGGATTTGCTCTAGAGGAAGCCTTAGGTTCATTCCGGAGACCACTGAAGGGGACCCCAACCCAGAATTATTATGGGATGAGGGGCTGTTGGTGCATGGTGAGCACAGAATTTTCTGAGCACAAAATCTCCTGATGGCTTCACCGCCTGTCCACTCCTGTGTGGAGGGATCAGGTCCTTCTCTCCCTCGCTGGCAGCGAGGTTCCTACACAGAGGAAACCAACTACCAGGGAGATTCCTTTTCTACTGACCCCACCGCCTCTGAGCCCTGAACAGCAGAGGAATTGAGCCGATGGCGCTCCTGTGAGTCACACTCCCAACTCAGAAGGTTTTCCTCTAACTCCTATTATGTGAAAAAGGCTTTGGTCTAATGGCCTCAGTGCAGATGCACACAAAAGCTTCTCCCAAGAATAAAACTTGGTTGGTCTTAAAAGTGCTGCTTCAGACCAGCATGGCGACTCACCTGAATTTCTCCGCTATACAAGATGCTTTTAACTGTGTGACTTCTGCCTGTCAGGCTGCTGTAAACAGGAGAAGAGCCAGTCCAAAGGTGAGTCAGTCAGCTGTCCTTCTTCACTGACAGGGAGCTCTAAGACTTCCCACTAGTGGGATGCTCTGGAACATGGCAGGCTCTCTCCAGATCCCTGACAGGGTGGAAATCAAGTGGCCAGCAGCACAGCCCAGGTAAGGTTCCAAGCCGGTTGTTTCCAGAGGTCCTTTGGATGCAGAAGTAGGCTGAGACACCACACCCACACCCACACCCACACCCACACCCCCACACATACACCCTTGGACACGCAAAGAACGTGGGAAGAGACAGAAAGTCTCCCACTGCTAATCCCCATCTGCACCCCCAGACTGGAGGGCTTCAAGGACTGGTGTGAGGGGGGAGTCCCTCCCCTTGGGAAGAGATGCTGGGGCATCAGGAATGGAAACTGCTCTGGCTGTCAGTGGGGTCTCCCTTGATCTAAGCAAAAATGGAAGGGATTGATACGAGCCCACTGGGGGTGGAGCTAGCACGGCTGTGCTGTTGTCGTTGTCGTGTGGACGTCGTCGATTTGATTTAGTAGACCGCCCTACCCCCAAAGGGCTCAGGGCGGTTTACAAGCCAACCAAACACAATACATTTCAGCTAGAAAACAATCGAATAATCTCAATTACAGCAATAAATACAATAAAACCAGTAGCAGCAGTAACCTTTCCATAATTAATTAAATGGATGACGTCTGGTACTAAACCCCAGGACTAAACCCCGGGTGTTGCCGTGTTATTCTCTCTCCTTCCCTGGCTGCCCCGTGCTGGGCCATTTCAGTGTGGGAGCCATATTGGTGGGAAGGGCCACATCAGAGGGTGTTGGGGATCAGGAGAGTGCCCCCTCCCCAGGAGGAAAGGTTTTGCCAAGAAAGGAGGCACGAAGGATGCAAGTGGAGGAAGAGGCAGGGGCAGATCTCAGCAGGGAGGCGCATCCGCCATCTATCACCTGGAATGGAAGGAGAACAGGGCAGGTGAAAGACTGTACCTGGCCAAAGAGATTCTCCAAAGAGGAGCCCTCCAGAGCATCTCATGCAGCCAGACATCCCCCCCAACACACAACACATTTAAGGTGTGGCTTTGCAAGCCCCTCCTCCAGCTATGACACAGAGACCTTCTTTCCTGCCCCACCCCTTCCTGTCCGCACTCCTCACCCATTTCTGGCACCCCTCAATAACAGGGAGGGTACCCCACCCCCACCCATCAAACTTGACAGCATGAAACCCACCCCCCATCTTTGGGCCTGCTGGCTGCAGGCTGGACTCACGTGGGCCTCCGGCGTACGTTGGCCGCATTCAACCGCCGGATCTTCATGATGAAGACAACGCCCACGATGATGCCCGTGATGCACACAACCAGGCCCAGGACACACACCACGTTCGCCTTCGTCTCTGGGAGGGGCTCAGCACTGTTGGCATCTGAGAAAGGAAGGTGGGTCAGCAGAGGCAGAAAGAGATTTGGCCCAGCTCCTCCTCCACTGTGATTTCTGCTTCCCCCCTGGGACCTCACACCTCTCCACTGACCCTTGCTGGCTCCGTTAAAACCTTGGAGTCATTCTGGATCCAGCCTTATTACTGAAGAAGGAAGATAAATCAGATGCAAAATAAAGTCTTCTTCCAACCCTCCCCTCCAGACCATAAGATGGCCTTATTATCTTTCCTTTGCTTCATTATTGGTTTTCTGACCCACCCTTTCATGACCCGTCAGGCTCAGTTTACGGTGTGGGGTTTGCTTCCCACTGCTGGGCCACCTCTCAGAGACATCACTGCATCTCGCCCACCTCCAGAGGCGTATCTACGCAGGGGACAAAACCTGACTTTGGCGCCCCCCCTTCATATGAGCGGCCACCCTCCCCCACCACAACCAAACAATGATTTTGGCACCAGCTCACAAAACACCTTCCATTCCCAGCAAAACATACATGGCTCTCTCCCCACCAACCCTCTTTCCTAATTTTGTCCTCACGCCAACCCTATGAGGTAGGTTGTTAGCCTGAGAAACAGCTCCAAGCCAGTGCAAGTGGGTATTAAGCATGTAAATCTCTCACAAATCACCCCCAGCAAAACATTTACCAAACAAATGTCAGCATCATCTCTCACAAAACACCTTCTGTGGAATCCACCGCCAAACAGCATCACTTTCAATGGTGTTTAAACTAGGGAGCCCAGATTGTTCTTTTAAATCCACCTTAAAGGGAGATTTTAAATCTGCCTTTTAGATCCACCTTAAAGCCCAGTTAAAATAACACTGAAAGTGATGCTGTTTTGGGGTGGATTCTCCCCCACCCAGAAACAGCATCACTTCAATGTTTAAACTGTGGATCTCACATTCTCCCTTTAAGTCCATGCCGAAGGGGGGGGGTGGATTTAAAAGGAGAATCTGGGGAAATTTGGGGGGTGCCTGCTGTCAGGGGTGGAATTGTTAAGCTAGCAGTACCAAAATTTCAGGGCATCCGATACCACCCAAGTTTGGTGAAGTTTGGTTCAGGGGGTCCAAAGTTATGGACCTTCAAAGGTGCAGCTTCCATCTCCTATTAGCTCCCATTGGAAACAATTGGAGGATGGGGGCACCCCCTTTGGGAGTCCAGAACTTTGGATCCCCGAACCAAACCTCACCAAACTTGGGTGGTATCATTCTCCTGAAAAATCCCTGAAATTTTGGTGCTGCTAGCCTAAAAACTACACCCCCCTATAGGCCAAAAATTGAAAAAACCACTAAAAATACAAAAAACACAGCCTGAATTATTTGCTCACACCCCCACATGACAAAATTGCAGGGCGCCTGTTATTTGATGTAGTTTCTGTACTGCTCTGCTTCGGTTCTTTCTGGTTGGATCCAGACTTCTACTTTCCTAAGACTGCGCTGACTCACTGTGTGTTATAATCTGCCTGGAGTCTCTGTGAGACGGGTGGAATATAAATAAGATACATAAACAAATAAAATCCTCCAGCAGCATCACTTCCACCCCGACCCCCGCTTTAACCTCAAAAAACCCTCAAGATCAGTGATCCCAGAGCCGATCCTGACAGGAGGATCCCTTTTAGAAATGCAGGTTTCTTTGGACCTCAAGACACACAACCAGGGCAGGAGTATTTAGGGTCAGCCTCTTTCAGCTAAAACCCTCTTCCCCCAAGTTGCTGGTTTCTTCTACCTTGAAGTGAAGGTGTACCTCAATGTGGGAATTGCCCCCACCCTGGGCTGTTCTACCTGGAGGACTTGACCTTCTTTATTGCTCCTGTCCCACATGTGGGAGTCACCAGATGATGCTTGGGTGGTCTACTGAGGATCCCCCAACAAGCCCACTGGCCCAGATTTCCTCCGCCCCCCACTGCCTGGGTCCTGATCCTTACTCCACTCCTTGGTGAGGGGCTGGGCCAGGCCCCAGTGCTCCACGCGGCAGTAGTAGATGTCCTCAGGGTCAGGGACGAAGGCCAGGTAGGAGAACCTGCGGAAGGAGTTGTCCGCCTTGGGGTAGAAGTCCGTCTCCTCGCCCGGCTTCACCTCCTGCCCGTTCTTCACCCAGGTCAGGTTGATCACCGGGGGTGAGAAGCCATCGGCCAGGCAGATGAGCAGGTTGGGCTCCCCCAGGGCCACCGGGTCCTTCGGGTACACCGTCACCTGCGGGGGGACTAGATGAGGGGGAGGGAGACAGAGAAGAGTTTGTGCTGGAGGTCTGGATCCTACCCCAAGAGCCCCTTCAGGGCCCCCAAAGGGTTCCAGAGTGGAATCTGTGCTCAGTAAAGGGTAAGGACCCCCCACTCCTTACTGCAGACCTGGGCATTATACGGCCCGCAGGTCACATCCGGCCTGCCGGATGACCCTGACTGGCCCCCCTGCCTTGCTGGGGAGCAAGGCACCTTTGAAAGCCCCGCAGAAGCTGGAAACTAAGGCAACCGGCTTCTGCGGGGCTTTCAAAAGCACCAGTCCATGAAAAAAGTAGGTCAAGGGACTTAAGTCTCCCCACTTGCTTGATTGTCACAGTGGACAACTATGCAGGAAGGTTAAGCCTGTGATTCTTTGTGCCAAATAGTGTTGTATGCAGAACTGTTGCCACTGATTCCAAGTTGATCTGTGCACCTGTCTGTCACTGATCAGCCCCTATTATGCAGAATTGAGTTCAGCCTTTTGGCCCGGCCCTCCACAATATTTTCTGTTTCTTATGCAGCCCCATGGAAAAAATAATTGCCCACCCCTGCCTTACTGGGTCTCCAGTATATGATTGTTTGGGGCAGTGGGGGAAAAGGGGGGTGGGGAATAAAAGCAACAGGAAGGCTCTTCCTCTGACTCTTTCAGGCCATTCGTTGGCCGAGTGGCCGAGTGTTGAAAGCAGGACTGGGGTAGCAGTCAGGAGTCAGCCTGGGATCTGGGAGCCCCGGGTTCGAGTCACTGCCCTGCCATGGAAGTGTGGCAAAAAGGGGAAATAAACTGTCCGGGGCTTCCTGGACAGACCTCCGGAGAGGGTCCCGCTTGAGACAGGAGTCTTAGAATCAACTTCGGGTCTGGGGGCACCTCGAAAACCGGAGTGAAGCCAGGATTTGGGAAATGAATTCCCGGCATGCAGAACCCACTGGTCCTTTCTCCGCTGGGGGTGGGGGTGGGGGTGGGGGCTTCTGTGCCCTATGGGGGGGTACCGTTCTGGGCCGGGGTGTTGTTGGAGCGGCGCATGAGGATGTCCAGGCTGTGTCGCAGCACGGCCATGCCCGCCAGCGAGCCGGCGACGGAGAACCCGGAGTAGTGCTGGAACTCGGGCAGCCTCCAGACGACCTCCCGGCGCTCCAGGTCCACGTGCAAGAGCTCCTCGCGCTCCACCTCGTAGGCGTGCTGGCCGGGGCCCTCCTCCGAGTCCAGCCCCCGCTGCACGAAGGCGAACTCCGACAGCATCTTCTCCGCTGCAGCCCCGGGAAGGAAGGAAGGAAGGAAGGAAGGAAGGAAGGAAGGAAGGAAGGAAGGAAGGAAGGAAGGAATCCCCCCCCCACCCCCCACCCCCCCCCCCCCCCCCCCCCCCCACCCCCCCCCCCCCCCCCCCCCACCCCCCCCCCCCACCCCCCCCCCTCCCCCCCCCCCCCACCCCCCCCCCCCCCCCCCCCCCCCCCCCCCCCCCCCCCCCCCCCCCACCCCCCCCCCCCCCCCCCCCCCCCCCCCCCCCCCCCACGCCCCACCCCCCCCCCCCCCCACCCCCCCTACCCCCCCAACCCCCCCCCCCCCCCACCCCCCCCCCCCCCCACCCCCCCCCCCCCCCACCCCCCCCCCCCCCCACCCCCCCCCCCCCCCACCCCCCCCCCCCCCCACCCCCCCCCCCCCCCACCCCCCCCCCCCCCCACCCCCCCCCCCCCCCACCCCCCCCCCCCCCCACCCCCCCCCCCCCCCACCCCCCCCCCCCCCCACCCCCCCCCCCCCCCACCCCCCCCCCCCCCCACCCCCCCCCCCCCCCACCCCCCCCCCCCCCCACCCCCCCCCCCCCCCACCCCCCCCCCCCCCCACCCCCCCCCCCCCCCACCCCCCCCCCCCCCCACCCCCCCCCCCCCCCACCCCCCCCCCCCCCCACCCCCCCCCCCCCCCACCCCCCCCCCCCCCCACCCCCCCCCCCCCCCACCCCCCCCCCCCCCCACCCCCCCCCCCCCCCACCCCCCCCCCCCCCCACCCCCCCCCCCCCCCACCCCCCCCCCCCCCCACCCCCCCCCCCCCCCACCCCCCCCCCCCCCCACCCCCCCCCCCCCCCACCCCCCCCCCCCCCCACCCCCCCCCCCCCCCACCCCCCCCCCCCCCCACCCCCCCCCCCCCCCACCCCCCCCCCCCCCCACCCCCCCCCCCCCCCACCCCCCCCCCCCCCCACCCCCCCCCCCCCCCACCCCCCCCCCCCCCCACCCCCCCCCCCCCCCACCCCCCCCCCCCCCCACCCCCCCCCCCCCCCACCCCCCCCCCCCCCCACCCCCCCCCCCCCCCACCCCCCCCCCCCCCCACCCCCCCCCCCCCCCACCCCCCCCCCCCCCCACCCCCCCCCCCCCCCACCCCCCCCCCCCCCCACCCCCCCCCCCCCCCACCCCCCCCCCCCCCCACCCCCCCCCCCCCCCACCCCCCCCCCCCCCCACCCCCCCCCCCCCCCACCCCCCCCCCCCCCCACCCCCCCCCCCCCCCACCCCCCCCCCCCCCCACCCCCCCCCCCCCCCACCCCCCCCCCCCCCCACCCCCCCCCCCCCCCACCCCCCCCCCCCCCCACCCCCCCCCCCCCCCACCCCCCCCCCCCCCCACCCCCCCCCCCCCCCACCCCCCCCCCCCCCCACCCCCCCCCCCCCCCACCCCCCCCCCCCCCCACCCCCCCCCCCCCCCACCCCCCCCCCCCCCCACCCCCCCCCCCCCCCACCCCCCCCCCCCCCCACCCCCCCCCCCCCCCACCCCCCCCCCCCCCCACCCCCCCCCCCCCCCACCCCCCCCCCCCCCCACCCCCCCCCCCCCCCACCCCCCCCCCCCCCCACCCCCCCCCCCCCCCACCCCCCCCCCCCCCCACCCCCCCCCCCCCCCACCCCCCCCCCCCCCCACCCCCCCCCCCCCCCACCCCCCCCCCCCCCCACCCCCCCCCCCCCCCACCCCCCCCCCCCCCCACCCCCCCCCCCCCCCACCCCCCCCCCCCCCCACCCCCCCCCCCCCCCACCCCCCCCCCCCCCCACCCCCCCCCCCCCCCACCCCCCCCCCCCCCCACCCCCCCCCCCCCCCACCCCCCCCCCCCCCCACCCCCCCCCCCCCCCACCCCCCCCCCCCCCCACCCCCCCCCCCCCCCACCCCCCCCCCCCCCCACCCCCCCCCCCCCCCACCCCCCCCCCCCCCCACCCCCCCCCCCCCCCACCCCCCCCCCCCCCCACCCCCCCCCCCCCCCACCCCCCCCCCCCCCCACCCCCCCCCCCCCCCACCCCCCCCCCCCCCCACCCCCCCCCCCCCCCACCCCCCCCCCCCCCCACCCCCCCCCCCCCCCACCCCCCCCCCCCCCCACCCCCCCCCCCCCCCACCCCCCCCCCCCCCCACCCCCCCCCCCCCCCACCCCCCCCCCCCCCCACCCCCCCCCCCCCCCACCCCCCCCCCCCCCCACCCCCCCCCCCCCCCACCCCCCCCCCCCCCCACCCCCCCCCCCCCCCACCCCCCCCCCCCCCCACCCCCCCCCCCCCCCACCCCCCCCCCCCCCCACCCCCCCCCCCCCCCACCCCCCCCCCCCCCCACCCCCCCCCCCCCCCACCCCCCCCCCCCCCCACCCCCCCCCCCCCCCACCCCCCCCCCCCCCCACCCCCCCCCCCCCCCACCCCCCCCCCCCCCCACCCCCCCCCCCCCCCACCCCCCCCCCCCCCCACCCCCCCCCCCCCCCACCCCCCCCCCCCCCCACCCCCCCCCCCCCCCACCCCCCCCCCCCCCCACCCCCCCCCCCCCCCACCCCCCCCCCCCCCCACCCCCCCCCCCCCCCACCCCCCCCCCCCCCCACCCCCCCCCCCCCCCACCCCCCCCCCCCCCCACCCCCCCCCCCCCCCACCCCCCCCCCCCCCCACCCCCCCCCCCCCCCACCCCCCCCCCCCCCCACCCCCCCCCCCCCCCACCCCCCCCCCCCCCCACCCCCCCCCCCCCCCACCCCCCCCCCCCCCCACCCCCCCCCCCCCCCACCCCCCCCCCCCCCCACCCCCCCCCCCCCCCACCCCCCCCCCCCCCCACCCCCCCCCCCCCCCACCCCCCCCCCCCCCCACCCCCCCCCCCCCCCACCCCCCCCCCCCCCCACCCCCCCCCCCCCCCACCCCCCCCCCCCCCCACCCCCCCCCCCCCCCACCCCCCCCCCCCCCCACCCCCCCCCCCCCCCACCCCCCCCCCCCCCCACCCCCCCCCCCCCCCACCCCCCCCCCCCCCCACCCCCCCCCCCCCCCACCCCCCCCCCCCCCCACCCCCCCCCCCCCCCACCCCCCCCCCCCCCCACCCCCCCCCCCCCCCACCCCCCCCCCCCCCCACCCCCCCCCCCCCCCACCCCCCCCCCCCCCCACCCCCCCCCCCCCCCACCCCCCCCCCCCCCCACCCCCCCCCCCCCCCACCCCCCCCCCCCCCCACCCCCCCCCCCCCCCACCCCCCCCCCCCCCCACCCCCCCCCCCCCCCACCCCCCCCCCCCCCCACCCCCCCCCCCCCCCACCCCCCCCCCCCCCCACCCCCCCCCCCCCCCACCCCCCCCCCCCCCCACCCCCCCCCCCCCCCACCCCCCCCCCCCCCCACCCCCCCCCCCCCCCACCCCCCCCCCCCCCCACCCCCCCCCCCCCCCACCCCCCCCCCCCCCCACCCCCCCCCCCCCCCACCCCCCCCCCCCCCCACCCCCCCCCCCCCCCACCCCCCCCCCCCCCCACCCCCCCCCCCCCCCACCCCCCCCCCCCCCCACCCCCCCCCCCCCCCACCCCCCCCCCCCCCCACCCCCCCCCCCCCCCACCCCCCCCCCCCCCCACCCCCCCCCCCCCCCACCCCCCCCCCCCCCCACCCCCCCCCCCCCCCACCCCCCCCCCCCCCCACCCCCCCCCCCCCCCACCCCCCCCCCCCCCCACCCCCCCCCCCCCCCACCCCCCCCCCCCCCCACCCCCCCCCCCCCCCACCCCCCCCCCCCCCCACCCCCCCCCCCCCCCACCCCCCCCCCCCCCCACCCCCCCCCCCCCCCACCCCCCCCCCCCCCCACCCCCCCCCCCCCCCACCCCCCCCCCCCCCCACCCCCCCCCCCCCCCACCCCCCCCCCCCCCCACCCCCCCCCCCCCCCACCCCCCCCCCCCCCCACCCCCCCCCCCCCCCACCCCCCCCCCCCCCCACCCCCCCCCCCCCCCACCCCCCCCCCCCCCCACCCCCCCCCCCCCCCACCCCCCCCCCCCCCCACCCCCCCCCCCCCCCACCCCCCCCCCCCCCCACCCCCCCCCCCCCCCACCCCCCCCCCCCCCCACCCCCCCCCCCCCCCACCCCCCCCCCCCCCCACCCCCCCCCCCCCCCACCCCCCCCCCCCCCCACCCCCCCCCCCCCCCACCCCCCCCCCCCCCCACCCCCCCCCCCCCCCACCCCCCCCCCCCCCCACCCCCCCCCCCCCCCACCCCCCCCCCCCCCCACCCCCCCCCCCCCCCACCCCCCCCCCCCCCCACCCCCCCCCCCCCCCACCCCCCCCCCCCCCCACCCCCCCCCCCCCCCACCCCCCCCCCCCCCCACCCCCCCCCCCCCCCACCCCCCCCCCCCCCCACCCCCCCCCCCCCCCACCCCCCCCCCCCCCCACCCCCCCCCCCCCCCACCCCCCCCCCCCCCCACCCCCCCCCCCCCCCACCCCCCCCCCCCCCCACCCCCCCCCCCCCCCACCCCCCCCCCCCCCCACCCCCCCCCCCCCCCACCCCCCCCCCCCCCCACCCCCCCCCCCCCCCACCCCCCCCCCCCCCCACCCCCCCCCCCCCCCACCCCCCCCCCCCCCCACCCCCCCCCCCCCCCACCCCCCCCCCCCCCCACCCCCCCCCCCCCCCACCCCCCCCCCCCCCCACCCCCCCCCCCCCCCACCCCCCCCCCCCCCCACCCCCCCCCCCCCCCACCCCCCCCCCCCCCCACCCCCCCCCCCCCCCACCCCCCCCCCCCCCCACCCCCCCCCCCCCCCACCCCCCCCCCCCCCCACCCCCCCCCCCCCCCACCCCCCCCCCCCCCCACCCCCCCCCCCCCCCACCCCCCCCCCCCCCCACCCCCCCCCCCCCCCACCCCCCCCCCCCCCCACCCCCCCCCCCCCCCACCCCCCCCCCCCCCCACCCCCCCCCCCCCCCACCCCCCCCCCCCCCCACCCCCCCCCCCCCCCACCCCCCCCCCCCCCCACCCCCCCCCCCCCCCACCCCCCCCCCCCCCCACCCCCCCCCCCCCCCACCCCCCCCCCCCCCCACCCCCCCCCCCCCCCACCCCCCCCCCCCCCCACCCCCCCCCCCCCCCACCCCCCCCCCCCCCCACCCCCCCCCCCCCCCACCCCCCCCCCCCCCCACCCCCCCCCCCCCCCACCCCCCCCCCCCCCCACCCCCCCCCCCCCCCACCCCCCCCCCCCCCCACCCCCCCCCCCCCCCACCCCCCCCCCCCCCCACCCCCCCCCCCCCCCACCCCCCCCCCCCCCCACCCCCCCCCCCCCCCACCCCCCCCCCCCCCCACCCCCCCCCCCCCCCACCCCCCCCCCCCCCCACCCCCCCCCCCCCCCACCCCCCCCCCCCCCCACCCCCCCCCCCCCCCACCCCCCCCCCCCCCCACCCCCCCCCCCCCCCACCCCCCCCCCCCCCCACCCCCCCCCCCCCCCACCCCCCCCCCCCCCCACCCCCCCCCCCCCCCACCCCCCCCCCCCCCCACCCCCCCCCCCCCCCACCCCCCCCCCCCCCCACCCCCCCCCCCCCCCACCCCCCCCCCCCCCCACCCCCCCCCCCCCCCACCCCCCCCCCCCCCCACCCCCCCCCCCCCCCACCCCCCCCCCCCCCCACCCCCCCCCCCCCCCACCCCCCCCCCCCCCCACCCCCCCCCCCCCCCACCCCCCCCCCCCCCCACCCCCCCCCCCCCCCACCCCCCCCCCCCCCCACCCCCCCCCCCCCCCACCCCCCCCCCCCCCCACCCCCCCCCCCCCCCACCCCCCCCCCCCCCCACCCCCCCCCCCCCCCACCCCCCCCCCCCCCCACCCCCCCCCCCCCCCACCCCCCCCCCCCCCCACCCCCCCCCCCCCCCACCCCCCCCCCCCCCCACCCCCCCCCCCCCCCACCCCCCCCCCCCCCCACCCCCCCCCCCCCCCACCCCCCCCCCCCCCCACCCCCCCCCCCCCCCACCCCCCCCCCCCCCCACCCCCCCCCCCCCCCACCCCCCCCCCCCCCCACCCCCCCCCCCCCCCACCCCCCCCCCCCCCCACCCCCCCCCCCCCCCACCCCCCCCCCCCCCCACCCCCCCCCCCCCCCACCCCCCCCCCCCCCCACCCCCCCCCCCCCCCACCCCCCCCCCCCCCCACCCCCCCCCCCCCCCACCCCCCCCCCCCCCCACCCCCCCCCCCCCCCACCCCCCCCCCCCCCCACCCCCCCCCCCCCCCACCCCCCCCCCCCCCCACCCCCCCCCCCCCCCACCCCCCCCCCCCCCCACCCCCCCCCCCCCCCACCCCCCCCCCCCCCCACCCCCCCCCCCCCCCACCCCCCCCCCCCCCCACCCCCCCCCCCCCCCACCCCCCCCCCCCCCCACCCCCCCCCCCCCCCACCCCCCCCCCCCCCCACCCCCCCCCCCCCCCACCCCCCCCCCCCCCCACCCCCCCCCCCCCCCACCCCCCCCCCCCCCCACCCCCCCCCCCCCCCACCCCCCCCCCCCCCCACCCCCCCCCCCCCCCACCCCCCCCCCCCCCCACCCCCCCCCCCCCCCACCCCCCCCCCCCCCCACCCCCCCCCCCCCCCACCCCCCCCCCCCCCCACCCCCCCCCCCCCCCACCCCCCCCCCCCCCCACCCCCCCCCCCCCCCACCCCCCCCCCCCCCCACCCCCCCCCCCCCCCACCCCCCCCCCCCCCCACCCCCCCCCCCCCCCACCCCCCCCCCCCCCCACCCCCCCCCCCCCCCACCCCCCCCCCCCCCCACCCCCCCCCCCCCCCACCCCCCCCCCCCCCCACCCCCCCCCCCCCCCACCCCCCCCCCCCCCCACCCCCCCCCCCCCCCACCCCCCCCCCCCCCCACCCCCCCCCCCCCCCACCCCCCCCCCCCCCCACCCCCCCCCCCCCCCACCCCCCCCCCCCCCCACCCCCCCCCCCCCCCACCCCCCCCCCCCCCCACCCCCCCCCCCCCCCACCCCCCCCCCCCCCCACCCCCCCCCCCCCCCACCCCCCCCCCCCCCCACCCCCCCCCCCCCCCACCCCCCCCCCCCCCCACCCCCCCCCCCCCCCACCCCCCCCCCCCCCCACCCCCCCCCCCCCCCACCCCCCCCCCCCCCCACCCCCCCCCCCCCCCACCCCCCCCCCCCCCCACCCCCCCCCCCCCCCACCCCCCCCCCCCCCCACCCCCCCCCCCCCCCACCCCCCCCCCCCCCCACCCCCCCCCCCCCCCACCCCCCCCCCCCCCCACCCCCCCCCCCCCCCACCCCCCCCCCCCCCCACCCCCCCCCCCCCCCACCCCCCCCCCCCCCCACCCCCCCCCCCCCCCACCCCCCCCCCCCCCCACCCCCCCCCCCCCCCACCCCCCCCCCCCCCCACCCCCCCCCCCCCCCACCCCCCCCCCCCCCCACCCCCCCCCCCCCCCACCCCCCCCCCCCCCCACCCCCCCCCCCCCCCACCCCCCCCCCCCCCCACCCCCCCCCCCCCCCACCCCCCCCCCCCCCCACCCCCCCCCCCCCCCACCCCCCCCCCCCCCCACCCCCCCCCCCCCCCACCCCCCCCCCCCCCCACCCCCCCCCCCCCCCACCCCCCCCCCCCCCCACCCCCCCCCCCCCCCACCCCCCCCCCCCCCCACCCCCCCCCCCCCCCACCCCCCCCCCCCCCCACCCCCCCCCCCCCCCACCCCCCCCCCCCCCCACCCCCCCCCCCCCCCACCCCCCCCCCCCCCCACCCCCCCCCCCCCCCACCCCCCCCCCCCCCCACCCCCCCCCCCCCCCACCCCCCCCCCCCCCCACCCCCCCCCCCCCCCACCCCCCCCCCCCCCCACCCCCCCCCCCCCCCACCCCCCCCCCCCCCCACCCCCCCCCCCCCCCACCCCCCCCCCCCCCCACCCCCCCCCCCCCCCACCCCCCCCCCCCCCCACCCCCCCCCCCCCCCACCCCCCCCCCCCCCCACCCCCCCCCCCCCCCACCCCCCCCCCCCCCCACCCCCCCCCCCCCCCACCCCCCCCCCCCCCCACCCCCCCCCCCCCCCACCCCCCCCCCCCCCCACCCCCCCCCCCCCCCACCCCCCCCCCCCCCCACCCCCCCCCCCCCCCACCCCCCCCCCCCCCCACCCCCCCCCCCCCCCACCCCCCCCCCCCCCCACCCCCCCCCCCCCCCACCCCCCCCCCCCCCCACCCCCCCCCCCCCCCACCCCCCCCCCCCCCCACCCCCCCCCCCCCCCACCCCCCCCCCCCCCCACCCCCCCCCCCCCCCACCCCCCCCCCCCCCCACCCCCCCCCCCCCCCACCCCCCCCCCCCCCCACCCCCCCCCCCCCCCACCCCCCCCCCCCCCCACCCCCCCCCCCCCCCACCCCCCCCCCCCCCCACCCCCCCCCCCCCCCACCCCCCCCCCCCCCCACCCCCCCCCCCCCCCACCCCCCCCCCCCCCCACCCCCCCCCCCCCCCACCCCCCCCCCCCCCCACCCCCCCCCCCCCCCACCCCCCCCCCCCCCCACCCCCCCCCCCCCCCACCCCCCCCCCCCCCCACCCCCCCCCCCCCCCACCCCCCCCCCCCCCCACCCCCCCCCCCCCCCACCCCCCCCCCCCCCCACCCCCCCCCCCCCCCACCCCCCCCCCCCCCCACCCCCCCCCCCCCCCACCCCCCCCCCCCCCCACCCCCCCCCCCCCCCACCCCCCCCCCCCCCCACCCCCCCCCCCCCCCACCCCCCCCCCCCCCCACCCCCCCCCCCCCCCACCCCCCCCCCCCCCCACCCCCCCCCCCCCCCACCCCCCCCCCCCCCCACCCCCCCCCCCCCCCACCCCCCCCCCCCCCCACCCCCCCCCCCCCCCACCCCCCCCCCCCCCCACCCCCCCCCCCCCCCACCCCCCCCCCCCCCCACCCCCCCCCCCCCCCACCCCCCCCCCCCCCCACCCCCCCCCCCCCCCACCCCCCCCCCCCCCCACCCCCCCCCCCCCCCACCCCCCCCCCCCCCCACCCCCCCCCCCCCCCACCCCCCCCCCCCCCCACCCCCCCCCCCCCCCACCCCCCCCCCCCCCCACCCCCCCCCCCCCCCACCCCCCCCCCCCCCCACCCCCCCCCCCCCCCACCCCCCCCCCCCCCCACCCCCCCCCCCCCCCACCCCCCCCCCCCCCCACCCCCCCCCCCCCCCACCCCCCCCCCCCCCCACCCCCCCCCCCCCCCACCCCCCCCCCCCCCCACCCCCCCCCCCCCCCACCCCCCCCCCCCCCCACCCCCCCCCCCCCCCACCCCCCCCCCCCCCCACCCCCCCCCCCCCCCACCCCCCCCCCCCCCCACCCCCCCCCCCCCCCACCCCCCCCCCCCCCCACCCCCCCCCCCCCCCACCCCCCCCCCCCCCCACCCCCCCCCCCCCCCACCCCCCCCCCCCCCCACCCCCCCCCCCCCCCACCCCCCCCCCCCCCCACCCCCCCCCCCCCCCACCCCCCCCCCCCCCCACCCCCCCCCCCCCCCACCCCCCCCCCCCCCCACCCCCCCCCCCCCCCACCCCCCCCCCCCCCCACCCCCCCCCCCCCCCACCCCCCCCCCCCCCCACCCCCCCCCCCCCCCACCCCCCCCCCCCCCCACCCCCCCCCCCCCCCACCCCCCCCCCCCCCCACCCCCCCCCCCCCCCACCCCCCCCCCCCCCCACCCCCCCCCCCCCCCACCCCCCCCCCCCCCCACCCCCCCCCCCCCCCACCCCCCCCCCCCCCCACCCCCCCCCCCCCCCACCCCCCCCCCCCCCCACCCCCCCCCCCCCCCACCCCCCCCCCCCCCCACCCCCCCCCCCCCCCACCCCCCCCCCCCCCCACCCCCCCCCCCCCCCACCCCCCCCCCCCCCCACCCCCCCCCCCCCCCACCCCCCCCCCCCCCCACCCCCCCCCCCCCCCACCCCCCCCCCCCCCCACCCCCCCCCCCCCCCACCCCCCCCCCCCCCCACCCCCCCCCCCCCCCACCCCCCCCCCCCCCCACCCCCCCCCCCCCCCACCCCCCCCCCCCCCCACCCCCCCCCCCCCCCACCCCCCCCCCCCCCCACCCCCCCCCCCCCCCACCCCCCCCCCCCCCCACCCCCCCCCCCCCCCACCCCCCCCCCCCCCCACCCCCCCCCCCCCCCACCCCCCCCCCCCCCCACCCCCCCCCCCCCCCACCCCCCCCCCCCCCCACCCCCCCCCCCCCCCACCCCCCCCCCCCCCCACCCCCCCCCCCCCCCACCCCCCCCCCCCCCCACCCCCCCCCCCCCCCACCCCCCCCCCCCCCCACCCCCCCCCCCCCCCACCCCCCCCCCCCCCCACCCCCCCCCCCCCCCACCCCCCCCCCCCCCCACCCCCCCCCCCCCCCACCCCCCCCCCCCCCCACCCCCCCCCCCCCCCACCCCCCCCCCCCCCCACCCCCCCCCCCCCCCACCCCCCCCCCCCCCCACCCCCCCCCCCCCCCACCCCCCCCCCCCCCCACCCCCCCCCCCCCCCACCCCCCCCCCCCCCCACCCCCCCCCCCCCCCACCCCCCCCCCCCCCCACCCCCCCCCCCCCCCACCCCCCCCCCCCCCCACCCCCCCCCCCCCCCACCCCCCCCCCCCCCCACCCCCCCCCCCCCCCACCCCCCCCCCCCCCCACCCCCCCCCCCCCCCACCCCCCCCCCCCCCCACCCCCCCCCCCCCCCACCCCCCCCCCCCCCCACCCCCCCCCCCCCCCACCCCCCCCCCCCCCCACCCCCCCCCCCCCCCACCCCCCCCCCCCCCCACCCCCCCCCCCCCCCACCCCCCCCCCCCCCCACCCCCCCCCCCCCCCACCCCCCCCCCCCCCCACCCCCCCCCCCCCCCACCCCCCCCCCCCCCCACCCCCCCCCCCCCCCACCCCCCCCCCCCCCCACCCCCCCCCCCCCCCACCCCCCCCCCCCCCCACCCCCCCCCCCCCCCACCCCCCCCCCCCCCCACCCCCCCCCCCCCCCACCCCCCCCCCCCCCCACCCCCCCCCCCCCCCACCCCCCCCCCCCCCCACCCCCCCCCCCCCCCACCCCCCCCCCCCCCCACCCCCCCCCCCCCCCACCCCCCCCCCCCCCCACCCCCCCCCCCCCCCACCCCCCCCCCCCCCCACCCCCCCCCCCCCCCACCCCCCCCCCCCCCCACCCCCCCCCCCCCCCACCCCCCCCCCCCCCCACCCCCCCCCCCCCCCACCCCCCCCCCCCCCCACCCCCCCCCCCCCCCACCCCCCCCCCCCCCCACCCCCCCCCCCCCCCACCCCCCCCCCCCCCCACCCCCCCCCCCCCCCACCCCCCCCCCCCCCCACCCCCCCCCCCCCCCACCCCCCCCCCCCCCCACCCCCCCCCCCCCCCACCCCCCCCCCCCCCCACCCCCCCCCCCCCCCACCCCCCCCCCCCCCCACCCCCCCCCCCCCCCACCCCCCCCCCCCCCCACCCCCCCCCCCCCCCACCCCCCCCCCCCCCCACCCCCCCCCCCCCCCACCCCCCCCCCCCCCCACCCCCCCCCCCCCCCACCCCCCCCCCCCCCCACCCCCCCCCCCCCCCACCCCCCCCCCCCCCCACCCCCCCCCCCCCCCACCCCCCCCCCCCCCCACCCCCCCCCCCCCCCACCCCCCCCCCCCCCCACCCCCCCCCCCCCCCACCCCCCCCCCCCCCCACCCCCCCCCCCCCCCACCCCCCCCCCCCCCCACCCCCCCCCCCCCCCACCCCCCCCCCCCCCCACCCCCCCCCCCCCCCACCCCCCCCCCCCCCCACCCCCCCCCCCCCCCACCCCCCCCCCCCCCCACCCCCCCCCCCCCCCACCCCCCCCCCCCCCCACCCCCCCCCCCCCCCACCCCCCCCCCCCCCCACCCCCCCCCCCCCCCACCCCCCCCCCCCCCCACCCCCCCCCCCCCCCACCCCCCCCCCCCCCCACCCCCCCCCCCCCCCACCCCCCCCCCCCCCCACCCCCCCCCCCCCCCACCCCCCCCCCCCCCCACCCCCCCCCCCCCCCACCCCCCCCCCCCCCCACCCCCCCCCCCCCCCACCCCCCCCCCCCCCCACCCCCCCCCCCCCCCACCCCCCCCCCCCCCCACCCCCCCCCCCCCCCACCCCCCCCCCCCCCCACCCCCCCCCCCCCCCACCCCCCCCCCCCCCCACCCCCCCCCCCCCCCACCCCCCCCCCCCCCCACCCCCCCCCCCCCCCACCCCCCCCCCCCCCCACCCCCCCCCCCCCCCACCCCCCCCCCCCCCCACCCCCCCCCCCCCCCACCCCCCCCCCCCCCCACCCCCCCCCCCCCCCACCCCCCCCCCCCCCCACCCCCCCCCCCCCCCACCCCCCCCCCCCCCCACCCCCCCCCCCCCCCACCCCCCCCCCCCCCCACCCCCCCCCCCCCCCACCCCCCCCCCCCCCCACCCCCCCCCCCCCCCACCCCCCCCCCCCCCCACCCCCCCCCCCCCCCACCCCCCCCCCCCCCCACCCCCCCCCCCCCCCACCCCCCCCCCCCCCCACCCCCCCCCCCCCCCACCCCCCCCCCCCCCCACCCCCCCCCCCCCCCACCCCCCCCCCCCCCCACCCCCCCCCCCCCCCACCCCCCCCCCCCCCCACCCCCCCCCCCCCCCACCCCCCCCCCCCCCCACCCCCCCCCCCCCCCACCCCCCCCCCCCCCCACCCCCCCCCCCCCCCACCCCCCCCCCCCCCCACCCCCCCCCCCCCCCACCCCCCCCCCCCCCCACCCCCCCCCCCCCCCACCCCCCCCCCCCCCCACCCCCCCCCCCCCCCACCCCCCCCCCCCCCCACCCCCCCCCCCCCCCACCCCCCCCCCCCCCCACCCCCCCCCCCCCCCACCCCCCCCCCCCCCCACCCCCCCCCCCCCCCACCCCCCCCCCCCCCCACCCCCCCCCCCCCCCACCCCCCCCCCCCCCCACCCCCCCCCCCCCCCACCCCCCCCCCCCCCCACCCCCCCCCCCCCCCACCCCCCCCCCCCCCCACCCCCCCCCCCCCCCACCCCCCCCCCCCCCCACCCCCCCCCCCCCCCACCCCCCCCCCCCCCCACCCCCCCCCCCCCCCACCCCCCCCCCCCCCCACCCCCCCCCCCCCCCACCCCCCCCCCCCCCCACCCCCCCCCCCCCCCACCCCCCCCCCCCCCCACCCCCCCCCCCCCCCACCCCCCCCCCCCCCCACCCCCCCCCCCCCCCACCCCCCCCCCCCCCCACCCCCCCCCCCCCCCACCCCCCCCCCCCCCCACCCCCCCCCCCCCCCACCCCCCCCCCCCCCCACCCCCCCCCCCCCCCACCCCCCCCCCCCCCCACCCCCCCCCCCCCCCACCCCCCCCCCCCCCCACCCCCCCCCCCCCCCACCCCCCCCCCCCCCCACCCCCCCCCCCCCCCACCCCCCCCCCCCCCCACCCCCCCCCCCCCCCACCCCCCCCCCCCCCCACCCCCCCCCCCCCCCACCCCCCCCCCCCCCCACCCCCCCCCCCCCCCACCCCCCCCCCCCCCCACCCCCCCCCCCCCCCACCCCCCCCCCCCCCCACCCCCCCCCCCCCCCACCCCCCCCCCCCCCCACCCCCCCCCCCCCCCACCCCCCCCCCCCCCCACCCCCCCCCCCCCCCACCCCCCCCCCCCCCCACCCCCCCCCCCCCCCACCCCCCCCCCCCCCCACCCCCCCCCCCCCCCACCCCCCCCCCCCCCCACCCCCCCCCCCCCCCACCCCCCCCCCCCCCCACCCCCCCCCCCCCCCACCCCCCCCCCCCCCCACCCCCCCCCCCCCCCACCCCCCCCCCCCCCCACCCCCCCCCCCCCCCACCCCCCCCCCCCCCCACCCCCCCCCCCCCCCACCCCCCCCCCCCCCCACCCCCCCCCCCCCCCACCCCCCCCCCCCCCCACCCCCCCCCCCCCCCACCCCCCCCCCCCCCCACCCCCCCCCCCCCCCACCCCCCCCCCCCCCCACCCCCCCCCCCCCCCACCCCCCCCCCCCCCCACCCCCCCCCCCCCCCACCCCCCCCCCCCCCCACCCCCCCCCCCCCCCACCCCCCCCCCCCCCCACCCCCCCCCCCCCCCACCCCCCCCCCCCCCCACCCCCCCCCCCCCCCACCCCCCCCCCCCCCCACCCCCCCCCCCCCCCACCCCCCCCCCCCCCCACCCCCCCCCCCCCCCACCCCCCCCCCCCCCCACCCCCCCCCCCCCCCACCCCCCCCCCCCCCCACCCCCCCCCCCCCCCACCCCCCCCCCCCCCCACCCCCCCCCCCCCCCACCCCCCCCCCCCCCCACCCCCCCCCCCCCCCACCCCCCCCCCCCCCCACCCCCCCCCCCCCCCACCCCCCCCCCCCCCCACCCCCCCCCCCCCCCACCCCCCCCCCCCCCCACCCCCCCCCCCCCCCACCCCCCCCCCCCCCCACCCCCCCCCCCCCCCACCCCCCCCCCCCCCCACCCCCCCCCCCCCCCACCCCCCCCCCCCCCCACCCCCCCCCCCCCCCACCCCCCCCCCCCCCCACCCCCCCCCCCCCCCACCCCCCCCCCCCCCCACCCCCCCCCCCCCCCACCCCCCCCCCCCCCCACCCCCCCCCCCCCCCACCCCCCCCCCCCCCCACCCCCCCCCCCCCCCACCCCCCCCCCCCCCCACCCCCCCCCCCCCCCACCCCCCCCCCCCCCCACCCCCCCCCCCCCCCACCCCCCCCCCCCCCCACCCCCCCCCCCCCCCACCCCCCCCCCCCCCCACCCCCCCCCCCCCCCACCCCCCCCCCCCCCCACCCCCCCCCCCCCCCACCCCCCCCCCCCCCCACCCCCCCCCCCCCCCACCCCCCCCCCCCCCCACCCCCCCCCCCCCCCACCCCCCCCCCCCCCCACCCCCCCCCCCCCCCACCCCCCCCCCCCCCCACCCCCCCCCCCCCCCACCCCCCCCCCCCCCCACCCCCCCCCCCCCCCACCCCCCCCCCCCCCCACCCCCCCCCCCCCCCACCCCCCCCCCCCCCCACCCCCCCCCCCCCCCACCCCCCCCCCCCCCCACCCCCCCCCCCCCCCACCCCCCCCCCCCCCCACCCCCCCCCCCCCCCACCCCCCCCCCCCCCCACCCCCCCCCCCCCCCACCCCCCCCCCCCCCCACCCCCCCCCCCCCCCACCCCCCCCCCCCCCCACCCCCCCCCCCCCCCACCCCCCCCCCCCCCCACCCCCCCCCCCCCCCACCCCCCCCCCCCCCCACCCCCCCCCCCCCCCACCCCCCCCCCCCCCCACCCCCCCCCCCCCCCACCCCCCCCCCCCCCCACCCCCCCCCCCCCCCACCCCCCCCCCCCCCCACCCCCCCCCCCCCCCACCCCCCCCCCCCCCCACCCCCCCCCCCCCCCACCCCCCCCCCCCCCCACCCCCCCCCCCCCCCACCCCCCCCCCCCCCCACCCCCCCCCCCCCCCACCCCCCCCCCCCCCCACCCCCCCCCCCCCCCACCCCCCCCCCCCCCCACCCCCCCCCCCCCCCACCCCCCCCCCCCCCCACCCCCCCCCCCCCCCACCCCCCCCCCCCCCCACCCCCCCCCCCCCCCACCCCCCCCCCCCCCCACCCCCCCCCCCCCCCACCCCCCCCCCCCCCCACCCCCCCCCCCCCCCACCCCCCCCCCCCCCCACCCCCCCCCCCCCCCACCCCCCCCCCCCCCCACCCCCCCCCCCCCCCACCCCCCCCCCCCCCCACCCCCCCCCCCCCCCACCCCCCCCCCCCCCCACCCCCCCCCCCCCCCACCCCCCCCCCCCCCCACCCCCCCCCCCCCCCACCCCCCCCCCCCCCCACCCCCCCCCCCCCCCACCCCCCCCCCCCCCCACCCCCCCCCCCCCCCACCCCCCCCCCCCCCCACCCCCCCCCCCCCCCACCCCCCCCCCCCCCCACCCCCCCCCCCCCCCACCCCCCCCCCCCCCCACCCCCCCCCCCCCCCACCCCCCCCCCCCCCCACCCCCCCCCCCCCCCACCCCCCCCCCCCCCCACCCCCCCCCCCCCCCACCCCCCCCCCCCCCCACCCCCCCCCCCCCCCACCCCCCCCCCCCCCCACCCCCCCCCCCCCCCACCCCCCCCCCCCCCCACCCCCCCCCCCCCCCACCCCCCCCCCCCCCCACCCCCCCCCCCCCCCACCCCCCCCCCCCCCCACCCCCCCCCCCCCCCACCCCCCCCCCCCCCCACCCCCCCCCCCCCCCACCCCCCCCCCCCCCCACCCCCCCCCCCCCCCACCCCCCCCCCCCCCCACCCCCCCCCCCCCCCACCCCCCCCCCCCCCCACCCCCCCCCCCCCCCACCCCCCCCCCCCCCCACCCCCCCCCCCCCCCACCCCCCCCCCCCCCCACCCCCCCCCCCCCCCACCCCCCCCCCCCCCCACCCCCCCCCCCCCCCACCCCCCCCCCCCCCCACCCCCCCCCCCCCCCACCCCCCCCCCCCCCCACCCCCCCCCCCCCCCACCCCCCCCCCCCCCCACCCCCCCCCCCCCCCACCCCCCCCCCCCCCCACCCCCCCCCCCCCCCACCCCCCCCCCCCCCCACCCCCCCCCCCCCCCACCCCCCCCCCCCCCCACCCCCCCCCCCCCCCACCCCCCCCCCCCCCCACCCCCCCCCCCCCCCACCCCCCCCCCCCCCCACCCCCCCCCCCCCCCACCCCCCCCCCCCCCCACCCCCCCCCCCCCCCACCCCCCCCCCCCCCCACCCCCCCCCCCCCCCACCCCCCCCCCCCCCCACCCCCCCCCCCCCCCACCCCCCCCCCCCCCCACCCCCCCCCCCCCCCACCCCCCCCCCCCCCCACCCCCCCCCCCCCCCACCCCCCCCCCCCCCCACCCCCCCCCCCCCCCACCCCCCCCCCCCCCCACCCCCCCCCCCCCCCACCCCCCCCCCCCCCCACCCCCCCCCCCCCCCACCCCCCCCCCCCCCCACCCCCCCCCCCCCCCACCCCCCCCCCCCCCCACCCCCCCCCCCCCCCACCCCCCCCCCCCCCCACCCCCCCCCCCCCCCACCCCCCCCCCCCCCCACCCCCCCCCCCCCCCACCCCCCCCCCCCCCCACCCCCCCCCCCCCCCACCCCCCCCCCCCCCCACCCCCCCCCCCCCCCACCCCCCCCCCCCCCCACCCCCCCCCCCCCCCACCCCCCCCCCCCCCCACCCCCCCCCCCCCCCACCCCCCCCCCCCCCCACCCCCCCCCCCCCCCACCCCCCCCCCCCCCCACCCCCCCCCCCCCCCACCCCCCCCCCCCCCCACCCCCCCCCCCCCCCACCCCCCCCCCCCCCCACCCCCCCCCCCCCCCACCCCCCCCCCCCCCCACCCCCCCCCCCCCCCACCCCCCCCCCCCCCCAC